>NC_092419.1:77234606-77537636 GCF_040894005.1 Engystomops pustulosus | reverse complement strand
CACCTAATAGGACTGCCTGTAAACATGGACTGGAAATCCCGAGGAAGCTGTGATGTAACAGCGATACGCATGGGGCAAGAACCTCCATCAGATACATGGAACATGGTGATATGCATCTAAGTTACATTCACTATATGTCATACTATTTGGGGGCTAATTTGCTGGTGTATATTGCTTACAATTGCATGTTTATTTGCACCTTACCAGTCCATGTTTACAGGCAGCTCTATTAGGTGGCAGCTGATAGGAGCTCACACTGCCTTATTGTAGCCAGTGGTGACGTTTCACACACATTGGGGCTCATTTACTAAGGGTCCGGATCGCACACTTTCGTCGGGTTTCTCTGCGATTTTCGATTTGTGCCGGATTGCCCCGGGATTTTGCCGCCCGCAATTGGATTTTGGCGCAAAAATGGCGTCCACTTGTTTCAAAATGACGGCTGTAGAGAAATATATCTCTCACAATCTACTGTATTTCACACAACTGATCTTATCACGCCTCTCATTACATTTTTCTTTTAGTAGATACTTGCATTCCTAATAAAAAATACTGGGGGATCTTTGTATTATGTCTTTTCACAATTCTATGTTGGTGCTGTTTTTCTGTCATTCCTTCAAGAAATTCTAGAAACTAGTTTTAACCCAATCAACAAGATCAAGCTGTGAAATATGATCGGAACAGAACAAGCCATATACCGTGTTTCCCTGAAAATAGGACAGTGGGGCACATTTACCAAGGGCTTAGGGATTAGTCGGACTGCTCACATTCTTCATTGATAAAAAAGCTTGCACAGGTATTTAAGAAATGTCTGTGCTGCGATTGTGGTGCATGCGACCCTTTTGTGGCGCAGCTGCGCTAGCTTCTATGCGACACAAATGAGGGGGCCTACCGCCAGACAGTCTGACTGATTTGGACCAAGCGTCGTATTTAAATTTCAAATTGTGTCGCATGCCCTATGTCAGTGATGGCGAACCTTTTAGTGACCGAGTGCCCAAACTACAACCAATACCCTACACCAATAAAGCAGAAAATAGAAGAAATTTGGATGATCATTGTAGCTTTCCTCCAAGGTCCCATAAACAGGAAGAATTGTCAGGGCCGGAGCTACAATGATCACCCAGATTTGTCCACACCTTCCCACTCCCTCGAGTAGTCCCAGGTAGTGTTGTCACTTTAAAATAGCTCTGTGCACAGCAAGTCCTGGGCTGTCTGGGACTGCAGGAAGATACCTGGAGTCATCTCTGGTGATGGCCTGAGTGCCCACAGAAAGGGCTCTGAGTGCCATAGGTTCGCCACCACTGCCCTATGTTAAAGGTGCACCACAAAAAAGATGGTGAACTCTGTTGGACCTGTGCAGGGAAGTGACACATTTATGATTTCAGGCACACGATCTTAGTGAATCGCTGCACACAGCATTCCTCTTGTCCTACAGGCAGCACTGATGGGTAAGAGTCTGGAGTCCTAATTATGACAGAAGAACACAATAACAATGTTAATTAACAATAAATCAATTAACCGACTGCCCTATAAGTATCCTAGGAGTCAAGGAAGAGGCGTGTTTTTTTCTTCTGTCCTAATTAGGTTTACTGCCAGTATCCTCTTGCTCCCCTGAGGCCTGGGCTATGGTGCACGTCCAGTAGGGTAGAAGCCAATGTCTTACCAGTGCAATCCTGGTGAAATTACATTCTGAGGCTGTCCTTCCCCCTGTGGTGGCGGAAGTCCAGTATGTTCGGAGTTTCTGGAAAAACTCCCCTCCAACATTAGAAGCGGGGACCGCTGTATTCTCAGGTACGGCTTTTGAATAAGCAGAGAAGTGGAGGTCAGATTTGTGTTGCACTCAATACTCTGGGGAATAGCTGCTGTATTGCCGCATCTTCCCCTTTCCTGAAGCCACCATCTGCAATGTACCGTAAGGTGGTTTCTATATTGTTGTGAACAAAGCTCTTGCTAACCTTAGGGCTCAGCGCCTCCCCTGCATCCTTTTCTTATGTTAGAAGGATTTGGTTGTTAGCCCGGGTGTCGCCTCTGACCAGGTGTATTGCATTTCCTGTTGGGAATGTTTTAAGGCTGTACTGTTGAGGTATGCTCTCTGCACCTGCCAGGCAGCAGAGTCAGTCTGAGCTTAAGGTTTGTTCCTTTCATGAGTGCCCTTGTTCCTTCATTTGGCATGTCCTAACACTTGTTGTTTGTGTTACAGATGTCCAGCCTTGGTAAAAGGAAGAGAAAGTCTCATCATAGAGACTGTATTAGCTGTGAGCAACCTATACCGGATGATTGCCCTGATGATGTTTGTGCCCCTTGTGCAGCACCTGCTCAGACTTCAGGAGGAGATTTCTTTTTTCAGTGGATGAAGGAAAAAATGTCTGCTGTATTTGATTAGATGAGTTCAAAGAAAAAGAAGTCTAAAATACATCATAAACGTAGAAAACATTGTAGGCAATCATCTTCTATATCTTTGCCTTCTAGTAGCTGCTCAGAAGCCCAGATAATTTCTGGGGATAGCCCTGAATCGGAAGGTTCTGGGCCAGATGTATCTGAGGATTTTTTTCTGTTTCACAAAGATAAAACCTCTAAATTGATCAAGGCGGTTAAAAGTGTAATGGAGACAGATGAGTCTCATAATGACCAAGATGCACTTTTTTATTTTCCCAGGAAAAAAGCCAAAGTATTGCCTAGTCATCCTGATCTTAAAATCCTAGTCCTGAAAAAAAGACTTGATTTGGGGTCTCGTTTTCGAGCAGTATACAAAATCGACCCTAAGGCTTCTGAAGAATGGGAATTGCCTTCCAAGATTGATATTCCGGTGGCTAAACTATCTAAAAAATCAATTTTTCCTGCAGATGAATCTTCATTACTTAAAGACCCTCTTGACAGGAAAGCTGACGCTATGCTCCGCAGAAGCTATCAGCTCCCAGGAGCTATGGCTAAGGCATCTCTTGCTACTGTGCCTGTTGCACGCCTTAAGATTATGGCTAAGCCAGATTGGTCGGGATATTTTGGATGGAGTCCCTATGGAAGAAATTTATGAGAATTTGTCTTCTGTTAAACTTGCAGGCGATTTTCTGTGTGATTTCTCTCTTGACTCTTTAAAACTTGCATCTAAGAACATTCTAAGGGCTAACTCTGAATGTCGTGCCCTGTGGATAAAGCCCTGGACAGGGGATGTAGCCTCCAAACATCACTTCTGTTCACTTCCCTTCCACCCATCTTTCTTGTTTGGGAAAGACCTGAAGGAGGTGTTGAAGAGTCTTAGTGAAGATAAGGGGAACTCTTTTCCACAAGTAGCCAGTACCTCCAAAAAACCGAGCTTTCCACCTAGAAAAGCAAGACCGGAAAGACCTTTTCGTGCATTTCGTAACCGATGTAGAGGAGTTCAGAAGTCTAAAGACAGAACTGTCTTCCACAGTAAAAAAAAACAAGAAGCCTGACTTCTGACGCCATGCCAAGTCTGTCTCCAATAGGTGCAAGGGTGGCAGACTTCGCTCACTTATGGACAACCATCACATCCGATGCTTGGGTACTGTTCACAGTAAAAAACGGATACGCTTTGGAATTTGACAAGATTCCGCCAGAAAGATTTTTGAGTACAAAAATTGAGAAATCTCGGATCCTTCCCTTGTTACACGAATTTATCAAAAAAAGAGCTCTAGAAGAAGTCCCTTTGTCAGAAAGAGGAAAAGGAGGACTCCATAAAATCAGCAACCGCCATTCTACAGCAAAGCAACTACATGGCCAAAATAGACCTGGCCGATGCCTATCTCCACATTCCCATCAGGAGGGGTCACAGAAAATATCTGAGAATAGCAATTGTGACCAATTCAAGAACTCTTCACTACCAGTTCACATGTCTGCCATTTGGCATTACATCAGCCCCTCGCGTCTTCACCAAGACCACCGTAGTTCTGACGGCTGCACTGAGACTTCGGGGGATACAGATCGTGCCCTATTTGGACAACTGGCTGATTATAGCAGAGAATCAATCTCTCTTGAAACTTCATCTTCAGATGACAATCGATCTTCTACAACAACTGGGTTTCCTAATCAATTGGGAAAAATCCCTTCTTATTCCAACAACCAGAATTCAGTTCCTAGGTTTTATTCTCGACTCGTGCAGTATATCTATTCATCTTCCTCATGAGAGAATCTTGAAAATCAAGCAGTCCATGTACTACCTTATCAAGACAAGATGCACAACGGTCAGAACAGCCATGAGGGTTCTGGGTCTGTTGACTTCAATAATAGAAGCAGTTCCTTGGGCAAAGGCACATTTCAGACAGCTACAACTCAACATTCTGGCTGTTTGGAACAAAGCTCCAGCAGGATTCTACAAACCGATTGTACTAACTCCTCAGACCAGAGTCAGCCTTGGTTGGTGGTTGAGGAAGAATTTGGCGTTCGGCAGATCTTTACGTTTTGTTCAACCCCAGATCCTGACAACCGATGCCTCATCCTCAGGGTGTGGGGCCCACCTCGGCAATCTCTGGGTTCAGGACAAATGGAATTACACGGACAGGACTCTGTCCTCAAATCAAAGAGAAAAAAAACAGCATGTGAAGGTACAGACCAACAATCTGTCATGTGTTTATTACATAAACAAGCAAGGGGGTACCAGGAGCACACCCCTCATCAAACTGTGTCAAAAGATTATCTCCTGGGCCGAGAAAAACCTACAGAGTCTGTCAGCAGTCCACATTCGAGGGTCTCTGAACACTCAGGCGGACATTTTAAGCAGCTCTCAACTAAGACCAGGGGAATGGTCCCTGAACAGTGTTATCTTCCAACAGATCTTCAGTCAGTTTGGTTGTCCACAAATAGACTTGATGGCGACCAAACAGAACTCGAAGTTGCCAATGTTTTGCTCTCTTTACAGGTCAGACCAACCCTATGCAGTGGATGCCCTGTCTCTTCCCTGGACCAACCTGTTAATTTACATATTTCCTCCGATACCACTCATTTAGAGGATACTTTACAAAATCAAAGAAGAGAAACCGAATGCAATTCTGATCCTACCATTTTGGCCACGCAGAGTATGGTTTCCTCTTGTAATGAGGTTGTCCAAGGGCGAATATTGGAACCTTCCTGCAGTTCCACATCTCTTGGAACAGATGGGGTTTTTCCATCCATCACCACAGAAGCTACAGCTTACGGCCTGGAGATTGAGAAGAAGACCCTAACAGATCTCGGTCTTTCTTCCAGAGGAATAAATACATTGTTGTCAGCTAGAAGATCAGTGACCATTAAGTCTTATGGTAGAGTTTGGAAAGTCTTCACATCCTGGTGTTCTGACAATTCTGTATCTGAACCTTCAGTCTCAGATATCCTTACTTTTCTACAGGATGGCCTTGATAAAGGTTTAAAACCTGCTACCTTGAAGCTTCAGTTTGCTGCAATCAATGCTTTAAATAACAATAGATTCTCATCTAATCATTTAGTACGGAGATTCTTCAAGGCTTTAAGGAACATCAAACCTATTAGACCACCATGTCCACAGTGGGATCTTGCCTTGGTCCTACATCATCTCACAGAACCTCCCCTTGAGCCTATACAGGAAGCTTCTCTCAAATGTTTATCGTGGAAGACCTTCTTTTTAGTTGCTGTTTCCACTGCTAGAAGAATTTCAGAGCTAAAAGCCTTATCCTGCAAAGAGCCATACTTACAGATAAGACCAGACTGCATCATACCAAGAACAGTTCCATCGTTTATTCCTAAAGTGGCCTCAGTTTCTAATTTAAATCAGGGATATTATCTTCCAGCTTTGTGTCCAACTCCTGCTAATGCTCATCAGCAAGTTCTGCATCTTCTGGATGTTAGAAGATCTGTCTTGACTTATCTAGAGAAACAAAATCTTTTAGAAAGTCTGAATCTCTGTTTCTCCAATTCCAAGGTCCAAGAAAAGGGATGAAGGCCTCTGCAGCCTCTCTATCTCGATGGATAAAGCAGAGTATTTCTATGGCTTACAGAGCCTTGGGACAACCTTCACCTTTACAGATTAGGGCTCATTCTACAAGATCTACTGCTACTTCCTGGGCAGAGTATGCAATGCTCTCTATAGATCAGATCTGTCAAGCACCTTCTTGGACTTCTTCTAATACTTTTGCTAAACATTACAGGCTGGATGTCTCCTCAGCTGGCTCAGCCTTTGGCGTATCAGCGCTATCTACAGTGGCTTCGAAAATTTGCTACCTAAATCCCATCAGTGCTGCCTGTAGGACGAGAGGAAGATCTAAATTTTGCTTACCTGAAAATTTCTTTTCCTCGAAGTCCAAAGGCAGCACTATTATATTCCCTCCCAATAAAATAATTTTTTTGCTGCATAAAACACGCCTCTTCCTTGACTCCTAGGATACTTATAGGGCAGTCGGTTAATTGATTTATTGTTAATTAACATTGTTATTGTGTTCTTCTGTCATAATTAGGACTCCAGACTCTTACCCATCAGTGCTGCCTTTGGACTTTGAGGAAAAGAAATTTTCAGGTAAGCAAAATTTAGATCTTATACACCGGAATAACAACGGGAATTCTGTGAATTCCAGTGATCTGGTAAAGAAAATGTGCCCTAGTGTCTTTTATTAATTTTTGCTCCTAAAGAGGTGCTAGGTCTTATTTTCAGGGGATGTCTTATTTTTCCATGAACAATAATTGATATTGTTGAATAAAAAAAAAAATCAACAATCAATATCCTGAAGTGCTGCCATCACATATATCAGTATAACCAGACAAACTGAGTTCTGTCAAGAAAGTCTTGTGACTAATTCCGTGTACAAGGATCTATGGTACATTTACCAATCCCGGGATGTATGAACATGGCACTTTGGCGGAAGATATGTAGACACTTTTATATTAGTGTTTGCTGCTTGGCATGTTTACACTTGAGGTTAAATATTATTTAATGTTTACAGGATACTTTGATGGTTGTCACTGTAGGACAGTTGTAGTTTGTCTGATATAAATTCTTTAAGTGATGTTTTATTTAGTGCACTAGAGTATAAGCTCCATACACGGCCGTGCGTTAGCGCAGCGTCCTCCAGCGTTACTACCACTAACTCCGGCAACTTGTGCTAAACTCTTACATAACTCAACAAGGCCAAATCACACCACGCCGCACAGAATCACGGGAGATGTAGTCTTCATATGCCTGCAGAACAATGACCCATCATTTCACAGCCGCGCAGACTCTGCTGGGAGTTGATGTTCTCCTCTTACACATGTTTGCGGCTGTCGCCATGTCAGAAACTACAACGCCCATGATGCAAATCGCGGTAGCGAGTGACGCCTGTTGCGCATGCGCCTCAGTTCCTCTGCAGCCCCTGGTAAACAGAGAGACGTCAGCTAGAAGTTTTGTGGTGTCCAAAACAAAAGGGAAAGTGACATTTGCCGCACGGAACCGGCATAGAGACTGCGGGAGCGGTAGGGACGAGTGTAGAGACTGACTGGAGGTGTCCGTGGAGCAGCAGCAGGAGAGACAGCAGCGAGGGCGCTTACCTGGCCGCCGCCGCCTCACACCTGCGCCCTGGCCGTGTCTGTGCGGGCGGCATGGCGTGTGCCGGCTGAGCGCTCACCGGGGTGTGCTGAAGAGACCAGAACAGCAGCGGCCTCCAGCTATCCAGCCATGGAGGGCACAGAGGCGACTCCCGTGGACATTGACCCAGACTTCGAGCCTCAGGCGAGACCCAGGTCGTGCACATGGCCCCTGCCCAGGCCTGAGCTCTCCGTAGTGCAGCCCACTACCCCCTCTGAGGAGAGCAAAGCAGACCCCCCTGATCCCCCCTCCCTCCTGACTGCAGAGGCTGAGGACAGAGGCCTCTCTGATGGCCTGCTAGGGGCAGTGACTCCCAGGAAAGGGGGATCCAGGAGGAATGCCTGGGGCAACCAGTCCTATGCCGAGCTCATCACCCAGGCCATAGAGAGCTCTCCTGAGAAGAGACTCACCTTGTCCCAGATCTACGAGTGGATGGTCAAAACCATTCCCTACTTCAAAGACAAAGGCGACAGCAACAGCTCTGCCGGCTGGAAGGTAATGGGGGTAGTAGATCCTATTGGGTTCCTCTGCAAAAATTAGGCTCTGCATAATACTTTTAGAAAACTACTTGTAGCCCCTGCCATATTTTAAAATCTTTTTACAGCGCCATCATGTCTTGTAACGCTTTACAGATCAAAAGGTCATATATTAATAAAATAAGACACTACAGAGCAATAACCTGGTCAGCTGAAACAATAGGCCTGAGAATCATGCTGGCAAGAGATTGCAATCTGAGGCTTCTGCAGCACAAAACCATATCCGTATGCCACAACTGCAGCCGAAAATGATCCAGTCTCACCACGTGTCCTTTTGTCACCAGTTGCTTGTTTTCCTCCTAGAAATTTTTGTGTGATGAAACTTTTGGAGCAAGTTTACACAGCAGCATTTTGCTCCATGTATAGAAGGAAAAATGGATAGGGGGCCAAAAACAGAGAAGATTTAAACATTTTTCCATTATACTTTGTTGATGCCACTGCTGGTTTTGGGGTAAAATGCTGCAGTGTGGATTTAGCAGACTCTTGTGCAATAATTCCTGTTCTCAATAGTGATGTTTTGATCGCGAGCACATTGATTTCTGCAAACCAAGTTTAGATAAATGGAACTGATTTCTATTTGCTGGATATTTTGCATAATAGTCTAAGCATGTAAAGACACATGGGATGGCTGTGCTGTCGTAATAACAACATCCAATGTGGGGTGAAAGGTTTGAACAGCATTTAGATGGTAGGGAAGCGCCTACTGCAGGTATTCCCTATGCGTACAGCGCCTTAGGGGTCTTGTCTATAGACTAAGTAATATTGACTGTGCTTCTGTTAAAAACAATTCAATTTGTTGAAGAATAGAAATCTGTTGTAAATAGATTATGTACTCCTTTCATCCTTGACATTATAAAGTGTCACATTGGCTGACAGTTCATGACAGGATGTCCACATGTAATTACCATATTTTTCGGACTGTAAGGCGCACAAAAATCAAAAGTGCGCCTTATAGTCCAGTACGCCTTATATATGAACCATACTTACAGACAACAGCTGCCTTGAACTGTTCACAGGTCTGCCACCTGCTGGTCATTCATACTTATAATCAGGTGCGCCTTATACACTCACCGGCCACTTTATTAGGTACACCTGTCCAACTGCTCGTTAACACTTAATTTCTAATCAGCCAATCACATGGCGGCAACTCAGTGCATTTAGGCATGTAGACATGGTCAAGACAATCTCCTGCAGTTCAAACCAAGCATCAGTATGGGGAAGAAAGGTGATTTGATGCCTTTGAACGTGGCATGGTTGTTGGTGCCAGAAGGGCTGGTCTGAGTATTTCAGAAACTGCTGATCTACTGGGATTTTGACGCACAACCATCAAAATCTCTGAGGAATGCTTCCAGCACCTTGTTGAATCTATGCCACAAAGAATTGAGGCAGTTCTGAAGGCAAAAGGGGGTCCAACCCGTTACTAGCATGGTGTACCTAATAAAGTGGCCGGTGAGTGTATACAGCTAGTGATAGGTACTTAATAGGGCTCTATGGGAACTGGACATCCTTCTTTTAACTAAAAATTGTTTCCATTACAGCCCTTTAAATCAACTTAAAATAACTGTCATCATAGTGGCAGTGTCCCGCTCAGCCGAATTATTGATGTCCCTGAATCCTTTAACCCCTTATCACCGACACTAGTTTTCAGCTCAATGACCAGACTCGATTTTTCAAATCTGACATGTCTCACGATAATTGGTTATAACTTCGGAACGCTTTAACATATCCTGGTGATTTTGAGAATGTTTTCTCATGAAACATTGTACTTCATGTTAGTTATAAAATTTAAGTGATAAGTTTTGCGTTTTGTTCTGGAAAAAAAGGAAAAATTTGGCAAAAGTTTGTAAAAAATCTTCATTTTCCAAGTTTGAAATGTTCTGGTTTCCAGACAAGATGTAAAACTACCCAAAAAGTTTGATAATTAACATTTACAGAATATCTGCTTTATGTTGGGATGATATTTTTTGCTTCCGGTCATTTTTCTAGGATGTTATGAGGTGCAGAACTTTAGGTGCGATTTTTCTTATTTTCATGAAAATTGCCATAACTCACATTTTGAGGGACAACTCAGCTTTCAAGTGACTTTGAGAGGCCTAAATAATAGTAAAACCCCATAAATTACCTCACTATAGAAAGTTCACCCCTCAACATATGTAAAACAACTTCTATTAAGTCTATTAACCCTTTAAGTGTTTCACATGGGTTAAAAAATATGGACCTGCGATTTAGAAACTATAGAATTTTTTTTGGAAAATACATTCATTTAGGCCAAAACTGACATTTTCAGAATAAATTAAATGATGAAATGCACTGCAACGCTTGATGCCCAATTCCTCCCGAGTGTACTGATACCCCATATGTGGTGGTAAACTGCTGTATGGGCGCACGGCCGGGCATAGAATGAATGGAGGCGCCATTCACAGCAGATTTGTATTGTCACATTGTACAACCTATACATTTTTTTTTTTTTTTTTTTTTGGTAATGCGAACATATGAGGGCTTATTATGTACGGGATGAGATACAATGTATAGATAATTTATTTTGGGAGTCTAAAGCTTATTCATGAGATTTTATTAACTATTTCAAGGGGGACACAAACAAAATCATCAATTTTTATTTTGGATTGTTAGCATTTTTCCCCCCCCGCTCACCGTAATGTAAAAATAATATTTTATCTTTATTCTCTGGTTCACTACGATTGCGGTGATACCTCATTTATATAGTTTTTCTTATTTTTGCTCAATTTTCCTGAGCAAAACCAATATTGGAGAAAATCGCATTGTTTTTACTATTGACAACTTTTCAGGGCCATAACTTCTGTAGTTTTCTGTTGTCAGATCTGGTTGGGGGCTTATTTTTTGCGAAAACAGTTGTTCTTTTCAGTCGTATCATATTAGGGAACGTAACTTTTTTGTGATGGTGTTTGATGGAAAATTGTATATTATGGGAAGTTTTTCGAGTTTTTTTTTTACGTAGTTCACCGAGCGGGTTCAATATTGATTTAGATTTATTGTACAGATTAATATGGACGTGTTTTGTGTTTTATTTACTTTATTTGCATTTTATGTGTTACTGGGGAGATTATGGGACTTTTATTTAATTATATTATAAAAATTTTTTTTTTTTTTTTAACTTTTTTTACACTTTCTACTTCTTGGCTTCAATAAGCGATCATCCGATCGCTTATTCAAGCCTTTACACTGCAATACACTTGTATTGCAGTGTATACTGTAAGTAACTGAGCATGCTCAGTTACACACAGCCGGGTCCTGCCCGGAGGCGGAACCCGGCACAGAGAGGAGCCGACAGCCCCGGGTCACTCGTCGGAACCCGGGGCTGAGGCAGGAGGGATCGGATCCTGGGTGTTAGTGCCGGGTCTGGGCTGTGATATCACAGCCCGACACCGGCACCAGCGAGACCCGGTGTCCCGAAAACTTCTTCTGGCGCGCCGCCGTAGAAAGGCGTACGTGTCAGAAGAAGTACCCTTAATGACCGCCGTAAAAAGCCGATAGGGCGGTCATTAAGGGGTTAAGAGAGAACAATAATGATCTACACTGATTTTCCAAATGCTATCACATTGGACCACAAAATTTCTGGAAAATAATATTCTTCTTGATAAGCTGCTAGTTTATTGGGTTAATTTATACTAACAGATTCACTTTAAGACTCAAATAGATTTTGTAGATTGATGTGTATGGGGGGGTGTATTGATGTTTTTAAGCATGTATGGTAATATCCCCCTTAATTTATTACCAGAACCCCCTACATTGCTTTAGATTGTATAGACTTCTGTGGTGGACCCCCCACTCTGTTCCTATAAGTAATTTCATGTGTCTTTTTTTTTTTCTTTATGCAGAATTCAATCCGTCACAACCTATCTCTGCACAGTAAGTTTATTAAGGTGCACAATGAAGCAACTGGTAAAAGCTCCTGGTGGATGTTGAATCCAGAAGGTGGGAAAAGTGGTAAGACACCACGTAGAAGAGCAGCATCCATGGACAACAGCAGCAAGCTTGCAAAAGTAAGGAGTAAAGTTTCTAAGAAAAAGGCTCAAGCACCTGGAGAATCAACTGCAGGAAGTCCTGGTTCACAACCCCCAAAATGGCCAGGTAGTCCTTCTTCACGCAGTGGTGATGATCCTGATGTGTGGACCAGTTTTCGGCCACGCACAGGTTCCAATGCTAGTACTCTTAGTGTTCGCCTATCCCCTATCTTGACGGAACCTGATGATGTTGTTGATGAAGACCTTCACTCTTCACTTGGCTTCTCCAACAGTGTTCCCCCTACTGTCTCAGAGGAATTGGAGCTTATTGACAGCTTAACAATGCTGTCTCCAGGAGCACCACTACCTGTGCCACAGACTTTGATACAAGGAGCCCCCAGTTTTCCAATACATCCACCACAGACCCTGTCTTTTGGAAATTCTCTGTTTGGTCCTGCTGATGCTTCTCCTGTGCGGGGATCATCTGGACACTTTCAACGACCTCAAACTCTGGAAGCCCTCTTGACCTCTGATTCTCCTCCACCTAGTAATGTCATGATGACACAGGTAGATCCTGTCCTGGGGCAGAGCGGAGGACCAAATCTACTAATGTTGGGTGGTCAGAATAAAGGTAGGACACCTGAGCAACCAACTGTTTCTCTTAATGCTTTGGTGCCTTCTACCACCCTTACAATGATCGGGCTTCCTCCAGCCTCTTCTATGCCATCTCCTAAACCAAACGTATTTGGTTCCACTTCTGATCGTCTTCCCACAGATTTGGACATGGATATGATCCTTGAGAATTTGGAATGTGATATGGAATACATCATTAACAATGAGTTAATGGATGAAGGTGGTCTGGATTTCAACTTTGAACCTATACATCCTGGTTCCAACCAGAACAACAACCATAGCTGGGTACCCAGTTAAGGACAGGTATAGTAATACTACATGAAGGTTGCAAGTTGTCTGTAACTGGAAGCAAAACCATGTAATGGCAAAGCAGTTAACAATATAAAACCTGCCTAACTTTACTTTGTTTTGTTTTTCTTTTGGTGCAGATCCGGTTGGAGGCCTTGTTTTACTATGGATTCCTTGAAGAGTACTGATGTTAAGGACTCTGCTTGTGCAGACCTAGAAATACCTTTTAAGCTCTTCAGCCGACCGCACTATATAATGCCTCAAAAATAGCACTATAGCCATGTTCACCTGGGCTCGTGTAGAGACAAAGCTGACGTGCATTGCAAGTTCTATGGATTGTGAGCGGTTTTTACGCCACTCCTGAGGTTGCATATTCTACTGCCTGCCATATGGGTCACTTGGCAGTACCATATTTGCGAGTGCAAGAATACAATTACCAGGAACATTATGGAGCATAACATACTGTAAATTTGCAAACCATGGTAGAAGTATAGAAACATTTTGTGTGTTGTCTTCAGGTAAACCAACAATGTTTCACAGTAACTTAAAAGGTTATGTATCTCGAGTGTCTGGTTACCTAATGTACCAGCATGGAGTTAAAGCATCATTTCTTGCAGACTACACTGTTCCCAAATTTTTGCCCTCCTGTTTTATGCTATATGTACTATTTTACATATGTTATACTGAGCTGTGTACAGAGAGGTGCAGGCACCAACACAAATCTATACAACCCTAACAATAAGAATTTGTCAAATGAGTTATTTTAATTAAAAATTAATTTTTGTACTCATTTTGTAGTTTTCAGACAAGGGTACTTTGTAACTTGTTAAAACACTAATAATGTGGAAAATGTCCAGTTGATATGTACTTAAATTGCAGAATTATATTTTGCCTGATTCTTATTGCTTAGCTTTTTAACTTCAATTATTGTTTCCCTTACCTTGCACAATGTCATTTAGATACTAGATTTTACCACTGTGAGCTTTTCTGGGGTCTAAAATATAGTACAGGTCTTCAATATGAGCATTGTGATGCTCTGACTTTTTAGCATCGCAGCTGATCACCTGTACAGGTAGTTGGGTCTGCAATGCTTTAAGCCTGTTCCCCACAAGCAAGTTTGGTCCGAAAAACTAGCCCTGTGTGCTTGCAGCATTCCCCGTATCATTGTATCAGCTCAGTGGTTCTAGGTTCAGTGCATACTCACAGAACAAGTTTCTCGGACCAAACTTGCTTGTGGGAAAAATGCTTTGCACTTAGTAATGATGGTGCTTGATTTTAAAGCTGCATCTCATTTACGTAATTGAGATTGGATGAAATACCATATAATTCAATTACAAAAAGTACAGACTTGTGCGTGATAAAAAAAAAATTACCGGACAAGGCTATTTCATCCCGTTCAGCTGATCACTCAGGAAACGAGGAATCTGTTCCCTGCTAAACTCGTATTGATGGCCTAAAGATAGGTAGTTAATAATAATGGAAAAGCCCTTTAAATTCTATTTCATGTAAAATAACCCATGTGATTCAATTTACAGGATATTTACATTTGCTTTAAGTATTGGCTTCGTTCTCTAAATAGGGCTATTTTTTGCATCCTCCTGGTTAGTATGAGAGCCACTAAAGATACATTGCCAAAAGTTACTCCACCAGGAAGCAAATGGAGATGTATTTTTTTCAAGAGCCGTCTTTTATTTAAACCTGCCTTTTAATAATACCACAGATTATAGGTATCACTGATGATTTTCATGCCAAGATTATGTTTTTCTAAATGTTTGAATATGTGGATAGTCGCAATTTAATGTGTGTTCATTTCCATCATGAATTTAAGTAACGTAGATGTTCATTAGTATTTTCAATTTATTCATCATGGCCTCTGTTAAATGCTACAGTCGGAAAGGCTCTTTTGCAGTTGAGTTTTTAAGCCATTTTCTTAGTTCATTGAAACACAATGTTGCTAATGAATATGTGTTCCTTTCAGATGCACGGACCATCTCGCTTCATTGCACCAAAGATCTTTTACTTGTTTCAAAACACTAAAATCTTTATTGGAGCCAGATGTTATCTGATCTGCAATAAAGAGCAGAAGCCATGCTGCCGAAGATAAAGCCCCTCTGAACAGGTGATTTTAGCTGTGTTTTATGAGAGAAGGATATGATATACGGAGTGAATCTGACCTCTGTGGTATATTGGTTTATACTCAGAAACCCTGCTCCCACTTATGTGAAGGAATGTAAATTTAGTCTTTATTTTAACTGATGACACACTGACATTAATTTTGATGGACCCATGAACCCATGCCACACTTTCTAGATAACGCAATCATGTGACCTTTCACAAAGTTGGGACAATCTAGTGACATCTTTTGGCAGCCTTCTGTTTTTATTTTTTGCAGAAATGTGGTTCTGCAATGGGTTATTTACTGATTACATATGGACTGCAAAAATAGACCATTTTTTGCAACCCGGAAATAGCACATGTTCGTGTGCAGGTTGGTGAGACGCATGTTAAATTCTGACATCCACAAAAGCTGATTGACAGATTTACCTGTATCGGTGTGTACACAGATGGCTGTCAAATCATTGTGAGACGGAAGTTGCAGTACTCTTACAGTAGCTTCTTGAAGTCTTTATTCAGAAATCCTGCCTATAGATCACAGAGATCAACCTCTCTCCCTATACCATACCTTGAAATGGCAGCTGAAATCACCTTATAAGTTCTCCGAAAAGGTCATCTACCATCCGTTATACTGATGGTAGACATGTCCTACTATGAAGTTCCTTGAGGATCTCTGCTCTTAGCACTTTTTATTATAACTCTATACTCAATACTGCATGCAATTGTGGCAATATAGAGTTATAAAAAATTATGCAAAATAGTCTGGGGAGCTCCGTCTATGTCACCAGAATGCCTTTTGTTAAAATTAATTCACTCCCCCTTACGATACAGGAACCATCTGGTCTTGCGGAAGTGAATAAAGTCTAATACAGGGCGCTTAGTGGGACTTTATGAGAGATGCCCTTTAAAGATGGCTTTTATTTTTTTTTTCCTTAATCAAGTTTTACAATTTTCCACACTGTTGCTAATTAGTACATGCAACATCTTAAAAAGAAAATAAAATATGCAAAATTGTGCCCAAATTTTATGAACATTTTTATAAAATCCATTTTTGTAACCTTAAGTTTTCTAATGATTTTAGTATAAATTAAAATATTTTATAACACATAATATAACATTAGTGCAATTTACTACATATATTTTACTTGTTAAAGGAATGTTATAACTTACCAAATATATTTTCTAATCTGGAAAATGCTGGAGGTTCAGCTAAAAGATGCAAGTGCAAGAATTCTAGCTAAAGTATGAGAAATGTGTAGATAGGTGATTGTTCATTCTAACACCTACAGATATTTTACAGTAGTTAAACCACATCTATTGGAGTGATTTTATAATGTTTAGCTGTATAATGGTAACCTGCTACTAGACAGTAAAATTACATGAATGGTTAATCCAAGTATTTAGATCAATACGATGGTTGTGCTGAGAGTCATATTTTGCGTGGAGACACATTCATTAAGTTAGTTTCCCAAAGATCCATATGCATGATCAGCCCAGGACTGAAACACGTGTACTTTGGCTTAATTTATGTCTCTCGGCATCAACCAATTCACATCCTACAGATTTCACTGTGAATTGCCACTTTTGAATGCCATACGTAAATCCATACTTCTGTGCTGACTTGTATATACTCAAAATGTATATTGGAAGGGGTCTCTTTTCTCTGATACTAAAGCTCCACATCGTCTGTATAGCCATTGGTACAGTTTTCAGCACGATATAGTTGTTTCTAACCTCGAGGAGGTAGGTCAGCTGTGAGCCAATGGAAGAGGGTGGTGTGCAAGAAGAAAGGAGGGATTTTTGTACTTCTGATTTGCTATTAGATATGTCCGGGAAGGCTTCCTTCATGCACGTCATAGTAAAAGGAAAAAAAATAAAAAATCCTTTTCGACAAATGTAAAGTTTTATGAGGTGATATTGCATTAGGTACCTTACCACACAAGCATCTACAGAGTTTGGTAAGCTGCTTGCTTTGGTGCTAAATCATCTCTGGTGTTTTAGTGAAGATTCATATAGGATAGATCATTTAACTGGGAAAACTTCTTTAACCCCTTCACGACTGCCATATGGTTATATACGTCCTATTTACACGTGCCCCGTGCAGAAAGGAGGTTTATAAGCTGCTTGACAGTGACCAACTTCAAATGGCTGTGTCTCCTGAACCATAGCACTTAGATAAACAATTTTATATCATATTAACACCTTCGCCCACCAGGGCAAACTATATTGTCTTTGCACTGCAAGGCATGTATGGAGAGCGCTCACAAGCTGAGCTCTCTCCATATACATCAGGTGTCTGCTGTATAATACAGCTGCCCCCCCTGGGTGACATCATCAGAGGGCGGCGACCGCTTGTCATGGCAGCCTCCGGTCTCATTGAGATGCGTAGGCTTGCCATGTGTAATGATCTGTAATAGCCAGCAGAGGGCAGGCTTTTAGAGATCATCAATATAATTGCTATATACTGCAATGCAGTAGTTTTGCAGTATATCGTATTAGCAATAACACCCTAAAAGGTTAGTGCCCTGAAAGGTCTGAAATAATAGTAAAAAAAAAAAAAAATAGTAAAAAATCCCTAGATCACATATTAAAGTAAATAAACGGAAAGAATCATAAACATGTTCAGTATCACCACGTCCCAAAATGTCTGATATATCAAAATATAATATTATTCCTGGCGTTTAACTCCGTAACTGAAAATAGCGACCAAATTGGAAAATGCCACTTTTTTGCCATTTTGCAAAATATTAAAAAAAATTCTTTAAAAAGTGATCAAAAGGCCCTACAGTCCTCAAAACGGTAGCATTAAAAGTGACAACAAAAGTCACGAAAATGAGACCACTCACAGCTCTGTACACTGAAGTATGAAAAAGTAATTAGTGCCAGAACATGGCAAAATGAAGCATCTTCTTTTGTACAGGTGGTTTTAATTTTTGTAAATGTGTGAAAACATTATAAAACGTGTATACATTCGGTATGCCTGTGATTGCATCGACCCAAAGAATAAAGTAGACTTGTTATTGAGGGTGTACAGTGAAAGCTGTAAAATCCAAGCCCACAACAAAAAGTCGCAAATGCATTTGTTCACCAGTTTCCTGCCATTTGGAATTTTTTCCCCGCTTCCCAGTACATGGCATGAAATATTAAATACCATCACTATGAAGTGCAATTTGTTGCGCAGAAAACAATCCCTCACACAGCTCTTAACATGGAAATATAAGAAAAGTATGGATTTTTGAATGTGAGGAGTGAAAAATGAAAACAGAAAAAGGGCCAAGTCGTTAAGGGGTTAAATACAATCTCCCCTTTAATATAATGTGTATTGTGTATGTATGCTTCACAGAACCAGAGAGATCCACTCTTAACGTTGTATTAAAAATTATTTTTATGTACAGCTTTTTTATACCCATTTATAGCTTTATATTTTATTAAATATAAATATTCTCTTGTTTAATATGACAGCAGAATTGTGTTACTAGGTGCAAGGTTTCAGAAGATATAGGTGTGTGAAGTGTGCCCCCTTCCGGCCTGCCAGCTGAAGGCAGAATATAGAAGAAGCTGCAGGAGACTTTCTCTTTGCACAAGTACACCTCTGCATCTGTAGCTGAACCTGGGAAAGGGTGAGGGAATAATGCTGTACGTAATTATAACATATTTTGGTTACTACTTATTAAAACAAACTTTAATTGGAAAAATTACAGAAAAAGCTTATTTTCACATTTTCATTTTGTAATTAATAAAATTTTCCTATAAAGTAGATGTACTGAAAAAAAAAAGGAAAAATTATTATATGTAACGCTTTTCCGGAGATATCGTCATTTAAAGAAGAGCATAGCAGAACGTCAAAAATTGGACATTCGGGCACCAATGACCATCTGTCAGGAGGGGGTTAAAGAATGACATGTTATTGTTAGACTTTTTATATAAATCACAGGTAAATGTTTTGAATGGTGGAGTCAGGTGCTGAGAAACCCACAAATTATTTAAACTGAGTACTTTTCGACAGCAAAAGTAGTCTCTCTTAGTAATTTTGGCAATAGTGGATCTCTTTGCACCCATGGCACTATTAATGAAAACTTATGACATGTCATAACACTAAAACACTGGGGTTCTTGCCATAGTATTACCTATAATACAGCATCATAGAATGTATATAAACATTCACAAAAAATAGTGTTTGAGGAATAATTTAGGGAAACACTACTATGAGTAGGAACGTACGACTGTTTATAGAAGTTTGTCAGTATACAACTACAGTACAGTCTGAACACAAGTCGGACTTCCATATTAAAGGCTCAGAAGAAATGTAGCAGGTAGTGCTGTTGTTTTTTTTTAATAATTACAACCATAATAATGTAAGTGGATTCATAAAAAGAGTAACAAGCGACATTCACAGACATGTAAAAAGATCATTTAATCAAATGCTACAAACTTAAAACTTTCAAATTTGTATACAAGTGCGTCTTCATTTACAAAGAAAAGTTTCCATATTTTGACCTCACTAGAATTCATAGGCCCATGTCTGGCGTGTGTAGCAGCTGGCAATTACCTGTAAATGAATATTTTTAACATATTTCAAGACTAGATTTCATTCTTATTTGGAGGCTTTGTTTAATCAGAATATGGACAAGCATTATGCTCCATATTAATAAATGCCCCCTGTGGTAATAATGATCCTGATGTACTATCCTTCTCAAATAATGGAGTTGCCTCATGGAGAGACCAATATTCAGTATTTATGACCTATGAGTAACTATTGCATGACATTACAAGTTGTCAATTTAAGGTTGGCTGCACATGACAGGGCGCTGGTCAGATTTCACAGACCGACCACAGTGCAGAGGTCTAATTCAGTGTATTATATTGATATGCGCTAAGTAGTCCCTTCTTCCATGCTGTAATAGTGGTTACAGTTCAGTGCCACTGTTTTTAGGGGAAGAAGGGAGTCCATGTGTCATATCACTCTGATGCATGGAGTCCCTTCCTCTGCGCTTTGGTCGATCCATGGAATCGCTGGGCGAACACTGTCACGTGCGGCTGTCCTAATGCATAAAATTTCAGATATGAACAATTACATGTGAATGTTTCTACTGCTCTTTTGTAAAACCACATCTGTGCTAGGTCTAATTGTCATTTGTGGGCTTTGTTTACTTATTGCACTGCTTAAGCCTAAGGACCCATGCTTACTTATTGTATGTATTTTATACAATTTTCTTATTGTACTGTATGAATCATATTACATGTCCATGTAGTATGAAAAGTAGACATAAGCTTTGCTTAGCATTACAATTAATATGTTTGCATGTTTTATCCATTATAAATGAGACTGACCCTATTTGCCAATGGGGAACATTTTCTTTGAGGTGAACTAAAATATTTTCCTATCTTTACACTTGAAGATTTTAATTTGAGGATCACTGAATCTTCAGAAATGCATTTCAGTGTATGTATATAAACATAGATATATATATATATATTGTATAGAAAATTGGATTTGGTACTTATGTATACATGGATAGATTTTTGCAGAGTTGGATATTTTTTACTACTTTAAGTCAAACCGTAATCACAATTAAAGAATGTTGCCCAATAATTTGGTCATGTTGAGAAATGTTTATTTGTCACTTGTAAAAGTGTGCCTACACCATATGTGTGTAATGATAAGAAAAGGTGACTTGGAATGTATAGATAGTCTGGAATTATGTAACAGGCTTCCATATTTACTTTTGATTAGTATATTGTGATAATCCTACACCAGCATTAAACCTTATTCAAACTGTGACTTGATATGACATTATAAGGAGTGTGTAGTGTGTGTGTTTTGTTTTTTTTTTAATTTTTTTTGCAGTTTATGATTATCACACACTTTACAGATAACTGTTGTAGTTGCATAATCCAGAAAATACTCTACAACAGTGGTGGCGAACCTATGGCACGGGTGCCGGAGGTGGCACTCAGAGCCATTTCTGTGGGCACTGAGACCATCGCTCCAGGAAAGAGTTCACCAATTAGGACCAAATACACGTGAACTCCCAGACAACTTTAGAGAAGCTTCTCTCAGCTCTGTATTAAAGTGACATTTTATTGGCTGTTTGGAACTGCGGGAAAAGCCAGAAGGTGTTGACAGAACTGGAATGTCTTTGGAGGTCCTCATTCTGGACCCACCATTATTCTACAGCGAGACCCTGGACAGAAGCTACGAGTCTGAATTTGCCCTCCTTCTTTCAACTGTATTGGTGGCCACAGGGGCCAATACGATTGAAAGATGCGAAAGAACAGGGAGCAATAAGTTACTGCTTAAAATGGCACGTTGGCACATGAGGGTAAATAAGTGGATTTTGGTTGTAGTTTGGGCACTCAGTCTCCAAAAGGTTCGCCATCACTGCTCTACAACATGAGTATAAGCAAAGATACCCCAGCACTGTTAGTTCATAGATGGTAAACAATTATATATATATATATATATACACACACACACACACCTACACACACACCTACACACACACCCCTACTTAAGAACACTCGACTTACATACGACCCCTAGTTACAAACGGACCTCTGGATATTGGTAGGCTACAATGATCAGCTGTAACAGTTATCAAATGTGTCTGTAATGAAGCTTTATTGTTAATCTTGATTATTATGACAACCCAACATTTTTAAAATCCAATTGTCGCAGAGACCAAAAAAGTTCTGGCTGGGATTACAATGATAAAGTATACAGTTCCGACTTACATACAAACTCAACTTAAGAACAAACCTTCAGACCCTATCTTGTATGTAACCCGGGGACTGCCTGTATAACACTATTATAGTCAGCAAAATAGACTGAACTTAGGACCCGGTAAAAACTTGTAAGGAGAGTCTGCAGTTAACAGCTATGAACGAATACTCTGGGCATGCATGACGTTTTGAATTCGAGGATACAGTTTCAGATTCTGCTTATGGCATGTACGATCACTGACACGGAAAACTAGGAGGAAATAATTGTTAAAAGTAACACAATGTCACCGTATGTGTGAAAATATACTGGCCATCCTGATGCATTTAGAGGTTAAAACCCTATGGACATTTCCATGATTTTTTTTTTTTTTTTTTATATCCTTCCACTGAAAGGATTAAACAGGAATATGGTCTATATTTACCCCAAGTATGTCCCATTCAAAAACACTGCTTGGTCAAAAATAGGCTGGTTCTGATTGATTTAATGCTCCAAATTGTAAAAACAGTAAATACCATAATGGCGGCAAAATTTGGAAAAAGCCTCTGCCCCCATAGACAGAAATCCTAAGCATACAAAACAATCCCTCCATACATGCCAAAGACTGCCAAACTGCCTCGTTAGGAGATTTGGGGTGTGAATGCAAGGGGTTAATTTATTGAGCTCACTCAATCTTGCCACATCCAACTAATGTTTAAAAAATGTGAAGAGGATCAAGAAGCAGAACTATAAATCTGCTCTAATTGTTAGAGCCTTAGTGGAATAAGCTCAAATTTGTTTAGAAGCAGAATTTGTATTATGGCTAGAAGAAAAGCAGCTAAATAAAGAAAAAGGAGTTGCCATCATTACTTTAAGAAATGAAGGTCGGTCAGATCGAAAAACTAGGAATACTTTGAAAGTGTCCCCAAGTGCAGTTGCAACAACTACAAAGAAACTGGCTCACATGAGGTCCACCCCAGGAAAGGAAGACCAAGAGTCACCTCTGCAACGCAGGATAAATTCATCTGAGTCACCAGCCTTAAAAATCACAGGTTACCAGCAGCTCAGATCAGAGACCAGGTCAATGCCACACACAGTTTTAGCAGCAGACACATCTCTACAACAACTGTGTAAGAGGAAACTGTGTGCAGTAGCCTTCATGGTAAAATAGCTGCTAGGAAACCATTGCTAATGACAGCCAACAAGCAGAATAGAATGAATAGGGGAAATCTGTGCTTTGGTCTGATGAGTGAACGAATGGACTCTACATGCCTGGTTCCCATCATAAAGCATGGAACAGGTGTGATTGTGTGGGGGATTTATTGAAAATTGAAGGAATACTGAACCCACATGGTTACCACAGCATCTTGCAGTGGCATGCTATTCCATCCAATTTGCGTTTAGGTGGACCATCATTAATTTTTCAACAGGACAATGACCCCAAAGACTCATCCAGGCTGTGTTAAAGGCTATTTGACAAAGAAGTTGAGTGATGGGGTGCCTTGCCAGATGACCTGGCCTCGACAGTTACCAGACCTGAACCCAATCAAGATGGTTTGGGGTTCGCTGGACCACCGAGTGAAGGCAAAAGGGTCAACAAGTGCCATCTGCCAATTCCTTCAAGACTGTTGGAAGACCATTTCAGGTGACTACCTCTTGAAGCTCATCAAGAGAATGCCAAGAGTGTGCAAAGCAATAATGAAAGCAAAAAGTGGCCACTATGAAGACCCTAAAATGTTTGAATTTTCAGTTAACACTTTTTTGTAGTATCTAATTCCACATGTGTTAATTCATAGTTTGATGCCTTCAGTGTGAAACTACAACTTTTATAGTCATGAAAATACAGAAAGCTCTTTGAATGAGAAGGTGTGTCCAAACTTTTGGTCTGTACTGTATCTTCTGACATCTAGTTTCTGAAAATGATGGCCCCCTGGAAATCAACTTTTTAAACTTTGCAAATAAGAGGTCCTTCAAGACGGAGAACCATGCCATTCGAGAACAGAAGGGCGCAATTAAAATGACTTTAGCTTGGTCTTCCCTGATCTTCAAAGTTCCTGAGATTAGCTATAAACCAATCTTCAGACCAACCTCTGAGTGAGGGCATCCACCACTCAAAAGACCTGTCCTCTTGATTTAGGCTGAAGTTTGTTTTTTCTACTCTCTTTCATCTGGTGATATAGTTTTAGGAGGAATTTGAGTGATTCTTTTTGGTGGCTTAGTCTAATTACCCCATGAAAAATTAGCCCTTTAGTTGAGTACCCCAACCCCTTGGACTGGCATCTGTTGAATATAAATCAGGAGGGGTCTCCTTTCTTTAAAATCTTCTTTTATTCTTACATCTTTAAAAATGACATGCGTTACAGGGAGAGGAGAATCTTATGCATGAGGAGCGTTGTAGGACGCTAATCCGAGCACTTCATCAGGCCGCCAAAGGTTGCTTGGACACACCTACACTTTTAGAGACACATGATTGGCTAAAAACATAGGGGCGGTGTATCATATAGTCTGCACCGCCTCTATAACATTGCAAGATGCACTAGCGGACCTGAAGGAGAACTATTCTGTTTTACCCGACCAATTAGATCTCAGCTTTGAGATATATGGGCGGAACTTTTTCTTCTGTTGAATTAGCGGACCTGAAAGAGAACTTAAAGTAACATCAGACCTGAAGGGAAGCACATAGCGAGATGGCAGACCCAAAAGGGAAACATGCTGCTGTCAGCGGTATCCACCTATGATCTTAGGCGGGAGGCAGACTTTGTGCCGAAACGTACTTTTAGGTAAGTAAATAGTTATACATCGACCGTGATACAAAAGGCCGTAGACATCTTTCATTGCTATATGCATGTATATGACAATCTATTGTTCTAAATTTACCCAAACTCTGCATACAGAGGTTAAATTTATGATCTCTAAAAGTGCAGTAACAATGTACTTTTTGCATGACATTACAAATGACAATGGCGTATTCTATACTTTTTCTTTACGAACATGTATCTTTCATTTCCAATACAAAGGGATAGTAAGCATTATAAGCATATGATGGAAACACAATCTACTAGATTGAATACTGCAAATTATTTTTTCGGTTGACTTTTATAGGAACACTCCCATATCGATTTTATCATTGAAACATAGGGGCTCCTTAGCTTCTGTTTGTATAAACCATTGTGCTTCCTTCCTTAACAATATTTTGTGCCTATCACCTCCATAGAGAGGTATCGGGATTCGCTCTAATCCTGCGAATGTCAAGAGATTTATATCCCCTCTATGTATCACTTGTATATGTTCAATCAGACGTGGTGCTCCTTTTCCGTTTGTTATTGAGTTTTTGTTTTCCCTGAAATCTGTGAACATTGCCCTAATTGTTTTGCCTATATAGAAGCGTTTACATGGATAAAAGATTGCATACTCGACATAGCATGACCTACAAGTTATAAATTGCCTAATCTTATGTTTAATACTCCCAATATTCAAGATTTTCCCTGTTATCATCTGAGCACAGTGGTTACAACTTCCACACTTGTGGTTACCTATAGGGATAAATTTATTAAGCCAATTCTCTTCTCTAGATGACCCAGGGAATCTGCTACATACTAAGTGATCTTTTATTGTTCTACTTCTGCGAAATGTCACTAAAGGCCCATTCTCGGCTACATCTTTTAGTACAGGATCAGATTTCACCATGTACCAGTTCCTTTTAATGGCATTCTTAATTTTAGGAGCCATAGTATTGTATTCAAAAGAAAAGATACATTTTTGTGTTCTTTCTGGTTTGTGGGATTTATACAATAATTGTTTGGGGGTCATCCGATCCATTCAATGAATCTTACAAAACTGATATTGAGAAGAAACGAGACCGAATATGAGAAAATAACAGAAAATCTCTGCAAAGCGAAATAGAACTTAGAGGACATATCTCAGAACAGCAAATGCAAATTTTTACAAAAAAGCTAGAAAAGCGGCAATACCTATTCAAGCTGACATCAAAGACTGCAAGCGCGACAAATATATCCGAGACAAGCATGACTTTGACACCGGTATAATCTTCAACTGGGGCACCCAGCGACAAAAAAGAATGAAAAAACGCCTTGAAAAAAGGAAACCGATTATTGGACAACAGACTCAGAATCCAGTGCATCGGAGGACCCTACTGCATTCACCGGACAGACAACGAACAAGATGGACAGTGATAAAAAAGAACAACTCCCTTTAGGCCCATCAATACAGACAAGAAAATAAAGCAAGTCTCTTGGAGGCGATAACTGAAGAATGCAAAGAAATGACAGTAGTAAACCTCACTGACATAACCCTAAATAATGATTGTATGTCTGTATTATCAAAAGGCCTGAGACAGCGCTTTGATCAGGTTAACTTTGAAGTTGACCTTTTCAAAGGCGTCAGAAAAATGAAATTAAAGAAATGGTTTGCAAATCAAGGTATACATAAAAATAAGGAGAAAGGTAAGACCCCTTTAAGTATAGATCCCCTAGGTTTCTTTGTACATAGTCCACTTACCAAAGCGAAACAGAATGTCTATTAGCCCTAACAGGAATAGAAGGTACAGATAAAAATTAAATAAATCCATTTAGAGGAGGCAATCCATCCACCTTTAACCCCCCATACGACACCAGGTAGCTCCATAGTTATATTTCAACAAAGGGTGATAGAAGACATCAAAACATTAATAAACAAGGACGATAAGGATAACATTTCCATTTAAGAAAAGGAAGCAATAAATTGGCTAAAAGGTAACAGAGACATAATTATAAAAAGAGCGGATAAAGGGGGGAACGTAGTAGTAAACACTTGTAGCTATTACATAAAAGAAGCTGAAAGACGCTTAAAAGATACACACAATTATGAACAACTAAATCGAGATCCCACCCAAAAAAATGTAAAATAAATTAGAATCTTTACTGAGGGACTATATTACTAAAGGCGTTATATCTCGTACTACCGCGAAAAACTTGCCTCTGTACCCACAAAAACCTGGGTGGTATTTTTTACCAAAAATTCTTTATTATTTTTTACCATAAACCTTTTATTTTTTTACCATAAATTATTTTTTACCATAAACCTGCCAGGATGGCCCATAGTAGCAGATATTGGGTCAATAACTGAGCCACTATCTAAATATGTAGATTGGATGCTTTGACCCTTACTATCCAAAATTCCCTCCTATTTGAAAGACACCAATGACTTCTTGAAGGCCATAAGAAATTGTACATGGCAGGGTGAGATACATCTGGCAACAATAGACGTAGAGAGCTTCTATAGTAAAATCTCACATGCAATTGGGATAGAAGCGATTAAAAGCGTTCTGACGGGGGCGTGGTCTGGACCCTGGACAGGATGGCCACACATTAGCAGAGCTCCGCAGCCCCGGTGCCTAACTTCGCTATAAGGAGGGGAATTATCCTGGCCCCAAAAGCCAAAAAGACCCCCAGAAGGGGAACAAAGCCTTCGAGACCCCGAGACGCTGGTCGGACAGGCGAAACGCCGCTTACCCACTTCTTCCTCCGGTCCGCAGTTGCGGTCAGCGCGGGCCCACGTGCAGCCAGGAGACCTGAAGATCCGAGAGGTGACTCACCGCAGCTTCCTGAGGCGTCCGTCATGGCCCCCACACCAGCAGCGGGGAGGCGGGGATCCGCGGCGACTACTGCGGCGACGCCTTCACATGCAGGCTGCAAAGACTCGGCCGGCTCGTCACAGGCCGCGCCGAGCCGCCATCTTAGCCCCCAGTCTAAAGGGCAGCGTGGCTCCACTGTAGCGCAGCAGCGCCAAACTACAGCGGCGCAGCAGCGCCAAAATAAAGTGGCGCCACCGCAGGACACTGACCAGCCGTTATGCAGCACCTTCCCAAGAGTGGGCATCATCGCCGGAGCCATATAGTATGGACATTATGACAGACAAGAGGCCATCAGCTTCGGAACCGTACTGGCATGCTCATCTCCAGAATCTGCCTACTAAAGAGGACTTTAAATCGCTGATCGCTGAAGTTAAAGAGGCGTTCAAGTCTGAAATTTCAGAGGTACGACGCGATATTCAGTGTATGACGCAGAAAATTGATGAGCTGGAAACTGCGCAGGCAGACTCAAGGCGTCAGATCTCACATGCGCAACATACTTTGCATTCTCAATCTGTTACACTACAAGATATGGCCAGGCACCTGGAAGATCTTGACAACAGAGGAAGACGTAATAATATTAGGGTGAGGGGTCTACTGGAGGTGGAGGGCAAGGAGGATGTTCGCGCTACACTACAAGCACTTTTTTCAGCGCTACTAGGAGAGCCGGAAATACAGGTGAAGTTTGATAGAGCTCATAGAGCCTTGAGGCCTAAAGCATTGGGAGGAAACCCGCGGGATGTCATTTTTTGTGTACATGACTTTGAATTAAAGGAACGCCTCATGTTTGCCGCGAGGAAAAATAAGAACTTCAATTTCAATGGAGATGTCATACAGCTTTATCAGGATCTCTCTGGGATCACCCTTCAGAAGAGGCGGATTCTACGACCGTTGCTGGATATTCTACATGAGAACGGCATTTCCTACCACTGGAACTTTCCTTTTGCCCTGTCGGCCACCAAAGATGGAATTACGGCCACGCTTACTGTGATTGAGGAGCTGCAGGAATTCTGCGACATCTGGAACATTCCGACTCCACGACTGGACGATTGGGGGGCTCTTCCCCATCAGCTACGCCAACAGCAGTATAAGAGCCAGCCGCAACAAAAGAGACGAAGACCACGAACCAGAGCTCCATCCCAGGACTCTTATGATTAGAGAAGAACATCTGCTGGACATATATCCTTTACAGTTTAAAGGGGGTCCTATGCTTGCTTATGTTTGCTTATGTTCGGGGTGCCCTTTCCCTCCTTAACATCTTTAGATAGTAATATGCATAAAGGCATCAGGGTTATTTTCCGGATTCTCTGGATAGTTAGTGATATATCAAAGTATTTAAGCTAGTATAGTACTGTACTTGCAGAAAATTTTTTTTTCTTTTTTTTCTCTTTTCTTTCTCTCCTTTCCAGGGTTACATTACCACGTTTTCCCCACTAGGTGGGTCGTTTCTGGATCCTGCTCCCTAATTCCAGATTGGGGTTTATATAGGAGGTGGTGAATCCAGATCAGCCGACTATACTCCCCTACTTTAGGGGCAGATCGGCTGAGTAGGCCTGCACCAGGGTCAGGAGGTCTCTCCTCTCCCTGGTTATAGACTTGGGAATTTATTCTTGTTTTCTTGTTATTTTCTTACTTGGTTTTTTATTTGTTTTCATTGTCTGTCTTGTAGTGTGCAAGTTTTGTCCTCCCCCTTGTCACATTCCTTACCCTTCATTCCTAGTGTTTCTGACATCTTGGGTGTGCACACACCAGCACTCTTCCCCACTCCCATACTGAAGCCTTACTGTAGAAGCTACATATAGCCCCTCTCATCCCCTCCCTCCCTAGGTCCAGGCGCATACCACACAGGAGCACGCCGCGGGTTTGGCCCAGGAGTATCCGCTAATCAGGTAATCATGGTCCAGCTCTTGACGCTAAATGTAAAAGGGCTCAATTCGGCTCGTAAGCGAAGACTCACGCTTAATGAGCTGAAGAGAAGTAGAGCAGATGTGGTGTTTTTGCAGAAGACGCATTATGATGCGACGGGGAATTTTAACTTTGCTAAGCATCTTTACCGGTTTACCGGGAGTGGCAATTCTGTTCTCAACCTCGTGCCCCATAGTGCCTGAGACAGTGACTTCGGACCCCATGGGCCGCTTTATCATTATTCAGGGTAAATTGTTCGGCTCGCCCGTACTTTTATGCAACATATATGCTCCCAATACATCCCAGGTTCGCTTCATTACTAAAGTCCTGAATAAGTTTGCTAAACTTCCACCAGCACCCCTACTGATAGGAGGGGACTTCAATGTCATTTTTTCAGAAAATATGGACCGCCTGGCAATTGATCCCAACCCCACCACTAGATCGCAGAACACCATCTCAGCGGCATTCCGTAGAGTCATTAGGAGGTTTGCCCTGTATGACCCGTGGAGAGTGGGCAACTCGGGTGACCGCTCATTTACCTTTTACTCCGCCCCACATGGCACCCATACCCGTATAGATTATTGGTTTGGAGATATACAATTCTTGCGAATGATGCACACTGCAGAGGTGGGAGACATATCGTGGTCAGATCATGCGCCAGTCCTCCTGCAGCTTAGAGAGGGCCTCACTACAACGAGGGTATGTCACTGGCGCCTGAATGAATCCCTTCTTAAAAAGCCCTTGATCAAGGAGGAGTTAAATGGGGCGTTGCGGGAGTATTTTCAGTTTAATGAGGATTCAATTCCCTCCATTCCTGTGATGTGGGAAGCTCATAAAGCGGTCTTCCGAGGTCACTGCATTGAAAAGGGAACCAGATTGAAAAAGAATAGGGTCCATCTGGAGAAAGAGCTAAGGAAAGAGTTTGATAAGCAGGAAGCAGCTTTGTTAGCCAAACCAACTAGGAGGAGACTCCAACAGCTAATTGAGGTCAGGGAACAGTTGCGAAAGGTTTAGACCCAAGAGGTAGAGAAACTGCTGGTGTTTACTAAGCAACTATGAGCAAGCAAATAAACACCATTCACTCCTGGCGAAGCAACTGAGGGAGAGGAGAGATCACCAAACTCCCCATATTATACGCGATTCCGGGGGGAACTTCTTGCATGACCCGAGGGCGATTGCCTCTCGTTTTCAAGAATTTTATGCCAAATTGTACTCTTTACCAAACACCCTGCCCCTGGATGAGGACCTTAGAAAAACGTTGCTAGTAGATTTCTTGAACTCTTGCTCCCTCCCGGGTCTCCCCTCGGAGGCTATTGAGACACTTAGCTCAGAATTAACATCGGAGGAGATAGAGGAAGTGATCAAAGGAATGCCCAACAGGAAATCCCCGGGTCCGGATGGGCTCACATATCTCTATTATCAGACCTTCTCCCCTGTGTTGTTGCCGCATATGACAAAAGTGTTTAACGCGTTCTTACAAGGCGAGCCTATGCCTACAACTTTTACTCATTCTTATATCACTCTTATACCCAAGCCTGGGAAAGATGCAACTGACTGTGCTAATTATAGGCCGATTGCACTTCTGAACGCTGATTTGAAAATATTCACAAAATTGCTGGCCAATCGCCTGATCCAGTGGATCCCTCAGGTAATCCATAAGGATCAAGTGGGCTTTGTGCCAGGGCGTCAAGGTGGCGACAACACGAGGAGAACAATTGATCTTATTGATGTAGTCAACAAACAAAACGACCAGGCCCTGATCCTCAGTTTAGACGCAGAAAAGGCGTTTGATCGCCTCAGCTGGCCCTTCATGTTTCAAGTGCTAGAACACATTGGAATAAAAGGTCCCTTTCTCCAGGCTTTGAGGGGGTTATATTTAAATCCCACAGCTGAAATTAAGCTTCCACATGCGTCCTCCCCACCTCTGCAGATAAGGAATGGTACACGTCAGGGTTGCCCACTTTCTCCTCTCCTGTTCATACTCCATCATCCAACAAGACCCTAATATTCATGGTATTATGGTCAGAGATAAGGAATTCAAATTGTCTCTATTTGCAGACGACATCCTGCTCACTTTAACTCAACCCCTAATCTCTCTGCCCAACCTACAAGCACGGTTACAGCAGTACGCTCGTCTTTCTGGTTATAAAGTGAATACCTCAAAGACAGAGGCCTTACCCCTTAATCTTACCCAACCATTGGTTGATCAATTGAAGGCGACATTCCGATATAACTGGAAAACTGATGCTATTAAGTATCTGGGGATATTTCTGACCCCCTCTTACAACACACTCTATGGGCAGAACTTCCCTGGTAGCTTCCGAGAAATAAGGACTCTGCTGGATAACTGGAATAGTCTCCCTCTCTCTCTTTTTGGCAGGATAGCAGCGGTTAAAATGACTATCTTACCCAAGCTGCTTTATCTTTTTGAAACCCTGCCGGTGCCAGTTCCGTTGGGTGCTCTGCGGTCTCTGCAAGCATCAATTTTACATTTTATCTGGGCAAAAAAGAGGCACAGAGTCTCCAAGTCTGTTCTAATCTCTCACAAATCCAAGGGTGGACTATCGGTGCCGGATATCACCAGATACTACTGGGCAACACATTTGCGACGAATTCCAGCGTGGTCTACCTTGCTGGCATTCTCCAAATGGATGGAGATTGAGAAATTATGGTTGGCTCCTTTTCACCCTAACTCTTACCTCTGGCCTGAGGAGGCGCCTACATTGCCTGACCCCCAATTAGGCCCCATCTCATTCACGATTAAATTGTGGAGGGCCTGTGTGACCAGGTTTCCGCTGGTATCCCAATGCTCTCCTATGCAATCTTTCTTACACACCCCTCGTATGCAACAGGCCGGAGTTGGGCAGGAAATTAAACCATGGCATGAGAAGGGATTGTTTAGATTCGCAGACATAGTAGACTACCAAGATAGGAAGATTTTGCCGTTTCCTGCCTTGCAGGATAAATTCCATCTCCCACATACAGCCAACTTCCACTATATTCGAATTAGGCACTTCCTGCAGTCCCTAAGCAGTACTGAGATGGTTTCGGTGCCCACCGCGTTTGAGCACATTTGCAAAACCGCTACCCACACCTCTGGTCTTATATCATATATCTATATGATACTATTACACCCAAGCTCAGATGACCCTATAGCACACCCATACATGGCCAAGTGGGAAAGCATAGTGGGGGGTCCAATATCTCAAGACACGTGGCAGATGATTTGGAATAGAGCAGCTAAAACCTCCTTATGTGCTACACATAAGGAGAATCAGTACAAGCTGATGTTGCAGTGGTACCATACCCCATCCTTATTACACAGATTATTTCCAGACACACCGGATACCTGCTGGTGATGTGGCTCGCCTGGGGGAACTCTTCAGCACATCTTCTGGACGTGCCCATTGGTGCAGCCTTTCTGGCAGGAGGTAAAGTCTCTCCTCCGGGAGGTTGTAGCGGTGGACATTCCACTCTCCCCATTGTATTACTTGCTGAACGTCTCTCCTCAGCCCATAGCCAAGACGGCTACAAAATTGAGCTTGCACATACTCACAGCTGCAAGATGCCTGATAGCGCAATTTTGGAAAAGGCAGGCCCCTCCCTCCCGAATGGACCTACTCGCTAGGGTAAGGGAGACTCGCAGTATGGAACACTTGACCGCCTCCTTGAACAATCGTATCCCATTATTCGACAAAACCTGGGAACGTTGGGATCGCTATTGGATAGAAGAGCGGGCAGGAGGAGGAGAGTGAGGTGGTCACCCCTTTTGTTTCTACCCGAGTGTTAATTGTTGTCATGGTGAGTTCGTCTGACTGTCTTCTGTTGGTCCCCCCCCCCCCAACCCTTCTAGACCGATTGGGCATGAAGTTTAAGCTGTCCTTGGTAATTGGTTTACTGCCAGGAAAACATTGCACTGTTAAACTTTGAACCCCATTATGCAGATGGGAAATTTGAGCTGTCAATATCTTTTTGGACAACACTTGTTTTTCGGTTGTACTATTATTGAAAAACTTCAATGTGAAATATGTGCATGTTATTTGTTATATTGTTTTGAAAATGATAATAAAAATACAATTATTAAAAAAAAAAAAAAAAGTGTTCTGACAACAGCGAAAAAAGAACCGGTGCGGTGTCCTTCATAGGTGAAGCCATGCTATTTATATTGTCCAATAATACATTTCAATTTGCAAATACCTGGTTTAAACAGCTAGTACAGCAATGGGTACACCAGCAGCATGCATGTATGCTAATATCTTTTTAGGTTATTTAGAAGATAAATACATCTTTACAGTCAGTAACCAATTTCTTAATATATCCAAATATACCATCGCTATGTGGACAATATATTTATAGCATGGTCAGGTACCCCAAACTAATTCATAGAGTTTGTGTCCTACCTTAAAGAGGACCTGTCACCCGGGAAAAACACCCCCAACAAATTAACTCCCCCTCATCCTGTCCCCAGCCCCTTCATATTTATTGAATTTTTATTAAAATTTGTGTTTTTATACATACTTTTAAACAATCCGACCTCTTATCAAGTAAGAGGTCGGATCGTTGTACAAGTCCCCTAGCAGTCGGCCGTATTCATGAGGGGGCCGGCCGACACACCCCCTCCACGCCCCTGTCAGTTAGGGACCTGTGAGAATCGCTGGCAGCATAGCATGTATTGCGAAATTGCTGTCGGCTCTATGCGATGCGGCGTGCTGACAGCGGCCGCAGAGGGGCTTATTCACCAGCGCTGTGAATAACCCCATTTCTGATGACAAGAAGACCTCTGTAATTAGTGCTGAAATTTTTACCTGTATCTGCTGTTGCAACCCTAAATCTTGCTGGAAGAAGGGAAAGGAAATCTAACTTGAGGCCTTCTTTTATTTGTAAAGCCTATTTGCTGCTACAAAACTTCTCTCAGACATTTCTATTAGCCCATTACCATTACCATAACACTTTAAACAAGATATAGATGCCAACAATGTCTGATAAAATATTACACTGAAGAAGGAAGGAGCCCCTCTAAAACATGTGTGGCAGAAACCTTTTTATCATAGCAAATGTAGCATTGTTTGGCAAATATCCCATACAAAGGTCAGGCATAAGAAAGTCAAATTACGGTAACTCAAGAATCTTGTATCCAAAGCAGCACCTCTTTGTGACTCTTTTCGAACATCGGGAATGATGTGTCTGTAAGCGGTGGTGCTCCAAGAAGTATCAATGTGCATGCACGTACCTCCACACTACTGAACTTCGGAGTACCAGGGATTTCAGATCCAGAGGGAACTACACATGGATCTTCAGGATTATCTTTTAGCACACCATGTCACCAAATGACAACAGATATTTGGCATCCATTACCAACAAAAGATGGACTTTGTATGTTTACTATCGTTGTGCTCAACAAACATTTAGGCTAACAATGACATTGCAACAGAGACCTCATGTGCATCAGAAGGGAATGTAGACCTGGTACATTAAAATAATCTGTTGACAACCAGCCAATTGGGGTATATCCTTCCATTGTGATAGTTGTTTGTTTGGTGGAACTTTAGCCTTTGTTTAGATCTTTTTCCTCACTATACCTCCATAAAGTATTACATATGTAATTGCTCCTGTCTAACTAACAGTATATGATTATTTGATTTTTATTGTATTAGTTACTTATTTGAGCAAGTGTCAGAGCCCTGCACATCTATTTTCATTTTTTAATCATTTTTATTTACAGTGTGATTATATTACTAATATATTGAGTACAGACTTCATCCAGTGATAACACAACTTAATTACTCTATACCAGTGATGGCGAACCTTTTAGAGACAGAGTGCCCAAACTACATGCAAAACCTACTTTTATGTCGCAAAGTGCCAAGATGACAATTTAAGCAATAACCTATTGATCTGAACTGTATCATAAGTCTTAATCGTATTGGTGTAAAATTTGGATTGTAGCTTCCTTCCAGTGTCCCCTGCAGAGGAAGGGGAATCAGGGGACCCAGAGCAGGAGGTCCAACCATAATCCATCTCTGTCCATCTCTTTCTCTGTCCTTATCGCTTCTTGTGTAGTAGAAGGTGTTGCTTTAAAATAGCTATGGACAGCAGGAGGAAACCTTGAGACATGTCTAACAAATTTTGTGCTGGGGTGAAGGCCTGGGTGCCCACAGAAAGGGCTCTGAGTGCCACCTCTGGCACCCGTGCCATAGGTTCGCCACCACTGCTCTATACATTTAAACTAGTTTAGCAACACACATAGACAACAGGTAAGACCTTAAAAAATAATAACTGGTCTTCAGAGACTGCTTTAAAAAAAAGAAACAAACTCATACTTAAAGGGGTATTCCTACAAAGACAAGTTTCTTAACTATATTTAAGATAACAAAATAGCACATTATATAATTCACTGTTATTAACAAATACAGCATTTCACAGATATAAGTCCAACCTGTCTCTATCAGCCCTGATGTACACAATTTCAGTTGCCCCTAGCCACGACCCTTCAATTCTGACTTAGGGGTGGGGAAGCCATCTTGGTTTTCTCCCTGATGGCAGTTGAGTAGAGATTTATCTTGTCTCTAGCCCCTCCCATTCCACGATGGAACTCACTCAATGATGCACAGACACTGACATCCTGCAAGCAGCAGCCTGAGGAGTGTAAAGCTACAGACAGATACATTCTTTATCTTGGGAGGGGGAGAAAGGCACAGCAGATCTTATGTGTTGTGGAATAGCAGAGATGTCTACTATTCTGTCTTATGTCTGAGAGCTGACTGTCATTGTATGCAAAAGGCATCTCATGGAACGCATCATATCTGTCTCATCTCTCTTTCCATGTGTCAGATACTAGTACCATGTTCAGAAGCTAAATGAAAGTGTAAATAATCCTGCACCCTGATAATATAACCACATTTTCAACTCACAGAACTAGATGGATCATAAAGTGTATATTTTGAGAGTCTCTCTTGAAGTTAACAAATCCAAACACGTAGTTGCCTTTGGGCTGAGATGGACCATAACTGTCCCTAATCAACGTATTGGTTTAAGAATTTTTATAATTCTTTGTCTCCTATTTGAAAATTGGAGGAAATCTCAAAGTCCCATGATTAGGGAAATGCTTTGTGGCCCGGCACTGTACTGAGCCTCTGCAGCCTCTGAAGTGTTAGATAACACTTTAGCTAGAAGGAGGTGGGGGATTTAAGTAGTATAAGGCCTTCCTGTCCCTGGCCTTATTTATCACAGTCACTATTTAATATTCCATGCCATGTACTGTTACATGCCAAGCCCTGTTTTTATGGCGTTCACTTTGCTATCCAAATGACACATATATATCATTTATGTTTTCATAGATTTTGTGTTTTTTTTTAAACATCGATTGAACAAGAAAAAACGTACATGTGAAATGTATCACATATGTGTATACATTGTATTGCTCAAAATACACACAATAGTAAAAAATAATAAAATAAATAAATAAAATAGTAAGATTACTGTAAACATCTAAATGCATACACCACACCCCAGTCACCACCCATAATTCTCACACCAAATCTACATTAATGTGTTCTCAATAAAGTAATGCGGAAAATCTTTTAGGCAAAAGCATCAAACAGGCATATTTCAGGGGAACAATCAATAGGGAACCCTAATATATCTGACCGTGTCGCAATCACCTCTTTCACAGTTGAAGTTGAGGGCAAGCTCAGATCATTTGCCAAAAAGATGCAGGAGAGAAGCTACATCTGTGGCAGCTAGGGGAGGGACTATGGCCTATTTTATGGAGCCTTATCTGGGTGAGATAGCTCTGATGAATTATATACAATTGGATAGGCTTATTGTTCACAGATGGGTACACAGAGGGATTTATTGTTCACAGATGGGTACACAGAGGGATTTGTGGAAGCTTGAGAAGTGGGCAGAGAAATGGTTGATGAGGTTTAATGTAGATAAATGTAAAGTTATGCACTTGGGCCATGGAAACAAAAAGTATAATTATGTTCTAAACAGACAATTACTTGGTAAAACCGGAGCTGAAAAGGACTTGGGGGTATTGGTGGATGGTAAACTTAATTTTAGTGAACAGAGCCAGGCGGCTGCTGCTAAAGCAAATAAAATTATGGGATGTATCAAGAGAGGAAGAGATTCTCATGATAAAGACATAGTTTTACCCTTATACAAATCCCTGGTCAGACCACACATGGAATATTGTGTACAGTTTTGGGCACCAGTGTATAAAAAGGATATAGTAGAGCTGGAACGGGTGCAGAGGAGAGCAACCAGGATTGTTAGGGGAATGGGGGGATTAGAATACAGTGACAGATTACAAAATTTGGGATTATTCAGTTTAGAAAAAAGACGACTGAGGGGAGACCTCATTACAATGTACAAATACCTGAACCGACAGTACAAGGATCTCTCCAAAGATCTTTTTATACCTAGGCCTGTGATCAGGCCAAAGGGGCATCCTCTGCGCCTAGAGGAGAGGCGATTCTACCATCACCATAGACAAAGGTTCTTTACTGTAAGAGCAGTGAGACTATGGAACTCTCTGCTGCAGGAGGTTGTTATGGCGGACTCTATGTACATGTTCAAGAGAGGCCTGGATGCCTAGAATCAGACTCTTCCAGTCTTCAAAGGCCTTCAGCCCTGGAGAATTGGCTTTAGCTTGGATAAGTTATGAGTAAATAGTAGAAATTAACCTTCTGGGTCAAAAATTCATATGAGATGGCAGGAGGATAAGGCATGGGACGGTGCGGCTGAGAATTGACTGAAAAGCATGCTGAAACTGAAAAAATTGATATTGGGTTTGATACCTAGCGACAAGTTGCCCAAAAAAAAAGGAATGTCTGGTTCTGAACCATATCTTGAACTGAAAGTACCCCTTGGGTGTTCTTAAAGGAAGGGTCTAATAATTCGGTACACTGTGAGGTCAGGGTTGTCCCACAGGGGAGTCTCTAGTGGGATGTCAGTATGGCATATAATCTTAATAGCTTCACACCACACACACCTCGCTAGCCTATGAATTCGGAGGAGCCTAGTACCTGTCCAGATTGAGGAGTGAGGAGGTGCCACAATCTTTTGGAATCTAAGTTCATAGCAAGGTGTATCTCGGGAGCCATCAACTTCTCTGTACCCAACCATGACCCCAGGTGTTTGAGCTGTCCTGCCAAATAATACAAAAATATGTCAAGTAAGGCCATCCCCGCCAATGTTTTAGGTCGCTGCAGTTTTGCCACCTGAAGTTTAGAGCGCCCCCTGCCCCAAATAAATGAGGAAATTTTAATGAGGTTAATACGCCCCGCAACAATTAACAGAAGTTAAGCTTCCTCTTGAAGCTGTAATAAAATATCCCTGCGGGAGAGGGTACATCTGGAAAGCAGAGGAGCACATGGAATCTCCTGTGTTCTCCTCCTATGTTGCTGCACGTGCTACAGATTTCCTTCCTTGATGCCCTGAGTGCTGAAGGTGAAGCTGTCAAATTAATGGTTAGTACTGTATGTGTGTGACTATGTATGAGAATATGCTGTCCTGAGTGAATATGTAAGTTTGAAAGTAAATGTCACTGTGTTAGTGCAAACTGCAAGAGAATATATGACTGTGTGTGAATATGTATAAGCTGTATGGGTGTATATGCTGTGTGTATATGTTGCATATATATTATATGTGTGCTTATGTTGTGTATGTTCTATATGTGTGTTTGTCTGTATAAGCCTGTGTATATATGGTGAGTATATGCCGTACATGTGTATATACTGTATGTGTGTCTATTTAATGAGTATATAGTGTGTTGCATGTCCTATCTTTTCCCCGTGTACGGATCAGTACGGTGCCGCATGTGTGTGGCACCGAATCACTCCGTGTGCCCATTGCCGTTTATGGGGGATGTATATACGCCCGCAAGCTTACAGCCATGCATACGTCCCCCATACAGTTGTGTGAATGCAGCCTAAGAGTGTATGAATATGTGTATACTGTATATGGGTTTGAGTAAATAGATAGCATTCAGAACTCATCTATGGGGCTCAGCCTCTTCTAGATAGATGAATAGCACAAATGGTTGTGTGAACTGAACCTTACTTCTTACTACAGTATCCCATGCTAGCTAGGTGGTGGGCAAAGGACATCATCTGATCCGCCTGACTAATGTAACAATATGCACCTATTTTGTTTGTACATTGCAATTTTTTATATCGCGTATATAAAGATATATAAAAATATAGAAAATGACTGAAAAGACTGAAGGATCATTTTAAATATTGTAATTGTTGATTAGAGTAAGTATACCGTAATTTTTTTCACACATCTTGCTAAAGGATTTCTTACTCCCAAAGGGAGGCTGTTTTTAATAATTTGAATCCCTCCTCTGCAGACATTCCTGTGCCAGCAGCGCAATTATGTCTTCGTGTTGCCGGCGCTGGGCACATAGATAGCCGCCACTTGCCGGGAGAGATCAGGAAAAGGCGTTTTTCTTTTTAAACAAAGAGGTTTACTAAAAATGTTGACATAGAGGGGGCATGTATGGGGGAGGCTCCTGCTGGACATGTATTTAATTAAGGACTGCAGTTGGTCATATACTGAGTGGAGGCCGCTGCTGGTCATTTACGGAGTGGAGGCCGCTGCTGGTCGTTTACGGAGTGGAGGCCGCTGCTGGTCGTTTACGGAGTGGAGGCCGCTGCTGGTCGTTTACGGAGTGGAGGCCGCTGCTGGTCGTTTACGGAGTGGAGGCTGCTGCTGGTCATTTACTGAGTGGATACAGAAATGTAGAAAAGAACGTAGTGCACGTGGAGCTCTTACAGTGCCCACAGTACCCAAAAAAGATTATCCAAAATACCAATAAAGTATAATATTTAAGCAGCGTTTTAATATCCTTATTTAAAAAGATGCAGTTGCAAACACAATTAAAAAGTCCAATATAACGCGTTTCGAGTTCAAGACCCTTTTTCAAATAATGGACAAAGACGCAGAGTGGAGGCTGCTGCTGGTCATTTTACAGAGTGGAGGCTGCTGCTGGTCATTTTACAGAGTGGAGGCCGCTGCTGGTCATTTTACAGAGTGGAGGCCGCTGCTGGTCATTTTACAGAGTGGAGGCCGCTGCTGGTTATTTTACAGAGTGGAGGCCGCTGCTGGTCATTTTACAGAGTGGAGGCCGCTGCTGGTTATTTTACAGAGTGGAGGCCGCTGCTGGTCATTTTACAGTGTGGAGGCCGCTGCTGGTCATTTTACAGAGTGGAGGCTGCTGCTGAGGCCGCTGCTGGTCATTTTACAGAGTGGAGGCCGCTGCTGGTCATTTTACAGAGCGGAGGCCGCTGCTGGTCATTTTACAGAGCGGAGGCCGCTGCTGGTCATTTTACAGAGCGGAGGCCGCTGCTGGTCATTTTACAGAGCGGAGGCCGCTGCTGGTCATTTTACAGAGCGGAGGCCGCTGTTGGTCATTTTACTGTCCTGTATCACATTCAGTAGCGCATTGATATATTGCTGGTAGTTTCCCTCCATTTCCGTTGTATCTGGTTTGGCACGACTCCGGACACCAGTGGTGGCTGCAACTGTCAACTAAATAGGTTTCCATATTATCTTCTCGTAGACCTATGTTTCTGTGCAGGACCCTTCCGATGTAAATAACGATCTTTCTTGTAACTACTTGTTATAGCGCTGTGATTATTTTTTCTATATTATCGACCAGCATCGTACATGTCAGGGGTTCCAGGAACTCAACTATCTGCTGGGGAGAATGAATATTTATAACTGAACAATAGTTATACAATAATCCCACGGGTTCATTCAGATTAGATCTACAAACAGGGACTAGAAGGCCTCCCCAGGAGGGAAAACGTTGCATAATAAAACCAGGAGTTGGTGTACAATCCGAACATCTTATATTAAGAGCCTCTAATAACATAGCGTGCTCATGGCCCAACACTCATCACGCAGGTCCACTAGTGAGAGCAAAGTCCACTGTGGCAGCGGTGCAGCACCTCAGCCGTAGGCCCAGCAGGAGCTTCAATCTCATGGTGGTCGCTGGCTGTTATGGTTATGCATAACCTGCTAAAAGGATCACAAGTTGTAAACACTCCACCATTAATCGTGAATGTTCCAACAGATTCACTAGTGTCTATACATAACAGAAATCAATTCCATAATAAGGATCACCCCCAATATGAGAATTTTTATGGCAAAATACCTCAATCTATAAGAAATATAGTAACATGCCCATACAAGGTATGTGAAAAAACCTTTAAGGCAGATAGAGCTAATGCCGACACTTTCTTTGAACAATGTAATAAAAGAGACTTTCTACAAGTAATGAGTACGAAAGCTTTGGAACTAAAAATTTCCCAATTGCCTGAAAAAGAGAGAGTGCTTTTTTGGACAGTCAACTCCTTGAAATCTTATGCTGAAAATAAAAGAGTTCTGAGAGGACTACGTGCATTCAAGGAGGCTTCACATAAAACTGACGAACAAATACATGGGAACAAATACATCTGTAGCGAGCTTTAGACCTAATGCACCTTGTCTTGAAACGAAATGAGCAGGAACATGAGGCCATTACAAGAGAATTGTGCAAAACCAAAACTGAATTGCTTACTAGGAATTCAGAGCAACACAACCAGAATTTAAAAGAACAAATATAGAAAAAAAAAAGTTGGTTCTTTAACAAATTGAAATTAACCCCTTTCCGCCCCTTGACGTGATTCTACGTCATAGGATGTGGGTCGTTCCCGCACCTTGACGTAGAATCACGTCATGGCGATCGCCCAGGCTCAGAAGCTGTGCACGGTAGCCGGGAACCCGTGGCAACAGCCGGGATCGCGATAGTCGCGATCCCGACTGTTTAACCCTATGGTGCATCGGCGCCACAATCGGCACTCTTCGTGCAGGGGACGGAGATGCCGATCGTTACCATGGCAACCCTGAGTTCCGATAAGAACCCCAGGGCTGCCTGTAGTAGCTGCCTGCTAGGATCGTGCACTGTGCACGATCCAACAGTGCAGCTATCATCCTATGCAGAATGCATAGGCTGACTATGTAATATGCTGCAATGCATTAGTATTGCAGCATATTACAATGAACAAGTGATCAAATGATCACTTATTCATGTCCCACCCTGGGACAAAATAAAACAGTAAAAAAAACTTTAAAAAAAGGGTAATTAAAAAAAATTATTAAAAAAGAAGTCCCCCCTCCCATGCAGTAATCAAATAAAACACGAAAAAAAGTGAAAGTCACCAAAAAAAACACAATATATTGGGAATCACAACGTCCATAACAACCCGTACAATAAAATAAAATGGTCACTGAATCCGTACGGTGAACGCTGTAAAAAAAAGAAAAACACTAAAAAACCTCACGAAAATTATTAAAATTTCACATCTGACCGCATTAAAAAAACACATAAAAAATGATCAAAAAGTAAAATTTACCCCAACATGATACCAAGAAAAAGTATAGCTTATCCCGCAAAAAATAAGCTCTAAACCAGCTCTGTAAACAAAATAATATACACTCACCGGCCACTTTATTAGGTACACCATGCTAGAAACGGGTTGGACCCCCTTTTGCCTTCAGAACTGCCTCAATTCTTTGTGGCATAGATTCAACAAGGTGCCACGAAGGTGCAAATTCCTCAGAGAATTTGGTCCATATTAACATGATGGCATCACACAGTTGCCGCAGATTTGTTGGCTGCACATCCATGATGCGAATCTCCCGTTCCACCACATCCCAAAGATGCTCTATTGGATTGAGATCTGGTGACTGTGGAGGCCATTTGAGTACAGTGACCTCATTGTCATGTTCAAGAAACCCATCTGAGATGATTCCAGCTTTATGACATGGTGCATTATCCTGCTGAAAATAGCCATCAGATGTTGGGTACATTGTGGTCATAAAGGGATGGACATGGTCAGCAACAATACTCAGGTAGGCTGTGGCGTTGCAACGATGCTCAATTAGTACCAAGGGGTCCAAAGAGTGCCAAGAAAATATTCCCCACACCATGACACCACCACCACCAGCCTGAACCGTTGATACAAGGCAGGATGGATCCATGCTTTCATGTTGTTGACGCCAAATTCTGACCCTACCATCCGTATGTCACAGCAGAAGTCGAGACTCATCAGACCAGGCAACGTTTTTTTCAATCTTCTACTGTCCAATTTCGATGAGCTTGTGCAAATTGTAGCCTCAGTTTCCTGTTCTTAGCTGAAAGGAGTAGCACCCGGTGTGGTCTTCTGCTGCTGTAGCCCATCTGCATCAAAGTTCGACGTACTGTGCGTTCAGACATGCTCTTCTGCCTACTCAAATCGCCACTGTTGCCATTCTATCAGCTCGAACCAGTCTGCCCATTCTCCTCTGACCTCTGGCATCAACAAGGCATTTCCGCCCACAGAACTGCCGCTCACTGGATGTTTTTTCTTTTTCAGACCATTCTCTGTAAACCCTAGAGATGGTTGTGCGTGAAAATCCCAGTAGATCAGCAGTTTCTGAAATACTTAGACCAGTCCTTCTGGCACCAACAACCATGCCACGTTCAAAGGCACTCAAATCACCTTTCTTCCCCATACTGATGCTCAGTTTGAACTGCAGGAGATTGTCTTGACCATGTCTACATGCCTAAATGCACTGAGTTGCCGCCATGTGATTGGCTGATTAGAAATTAAGTGTTAACGAGCAGTTGGACAGGTGTACCTAATAAAGTGGCCGGTGAGTGTATATGTTCTACCCATTGTTACATGGCGATACAAAAACAAACAAATTTCTCACAAAATGAGTTCTACAAAACAAGTTTACCATAAAAAATCTATATAAATGGGGTATCGCTGTAATCGTGATGACCCATAGAATAAAGATAACACATTGGGAGTCATTTACTAAGGGCCCAATTCGTGTTTTCCCGACGTGTTACCCGAATATTTCCGATTTCCCCTGAATTGCCCCGGGATTTTGGCGCACGCGATCGGATTGTGGCGCATCGACGCTGGCATGCACGCGACAGAAATTGGGGGGCGTGGCCAAACGAAAACCCGACTGATTCGGAAAAACCGCCGCATTTAAAAAAATAAATAAATAAATCTGTCGCGGAGCTTGCACTTACCTTCACTCAGCCCGGCTCGGTGAACTCCAGCGCGTTCGATGCTTTTCATCGTGGACGTCGGAGGAACTACCTTAATGAATCCCGGCCAGACCTGAATCCAGCGCAGAGAACGCGCCGCTGGATCGCGAATGGACTGGGTAGGTAAATCTGCCCCATTATTTTTATGGTATGGTGAATGTCCGGGGGAAAAAAGGCTAAAAACCATAATCAAGAATTAATGATTTTTTTAACCACCACCAAGAAAGAGTTAATAAAATCTGATTATTAGCTATTGAGCCCCCCCCCCCCCCCCGTAAATGACGTACCTGAAAAGTGGATCTCATCTACAAAAAATATAATCTCCCATATGTCCAAATTACAAAAAATAAACATTTTATAGCCTGTAAAATGTGACATTGCAGATCTGCTCTGAATGGCGCCTCCTTCCGTTCTATGCCCGGCCATGTGCCCATACAACAGTCACCACCACATATGGGGCATCCTCCTACTCGGGAGAAATTGGGTATCAGACTTTGTGGAGTTTTTCGTCACTTAATACTTTGTGACTTTTTGGCCAAAATTAATACATTGTCTAAAAAAATTACAGCTTGTAAATTACACCTCCATTTTGTTTTAACCCCTGTTAAGCATCTAAAGGGTTAACACGCTTCTTAAAGTTGATTTTTTACACATTGAGGGGTGTAGTTTCTAAATTGCATAATTTATGGGTTTTACTGCTGTTTAGGCCTCTCACAGTCACTTAAAGCTGAGCAGGTGCCTCCAAATAAGGGTTTTGGCGATTTTCATAAAAATGAGAAAAATTGCACCCAAAATTCTGAACCTCCTGACAACCTAGAAAAGAGAGAGGATGCATAAAACCCTATACAAATATAAAGCAGACATTTAGTTATAAAGTTACTTGGGTGCTATGACTATCTGACTGAAAAGCAGAAAATTTTGAACTTTGAAAATTAATAATTTTTAGAATTTTTTGCCAAAATTTCATCAAAAATTTTTCTATTACTTTGTTTTACCATCACACATTGTATTTCAATCTCATAATCCCCTGGATATGTTAAAGCGTCATGAAGTTATAACCTCCTATAATGACAAAGTGAAAATTTTAAAAATCAGGCCAGGTCCTAAAGGTCTAAAATGGCTTAGACGCAGAGGGGTTAAAGAAAATAAACGTGACAAATTTTTGAGAGATAAAACGGACTTCGAAACCGGTCATATTTTCAACTGGAGTAATAATAAAAGAAATAGACAAAGAAGGAGTCTTAGTGGCTCAGAGGACAATGGGACAAGCATATCCACTCCAGATGATCTTCAGCAACCTTATAATACAGAGAATCGCCCTTTAGGAAACAAACCAGGAGAGGGCACGGGCAGAGAAAGCAAAAATCCAAGAAAGAATATGAAAACAAGTTTCCTGATGGAAATGAGCTTTGATGTGTCTTCCCCATCTAATGTGGTTGACCTCACTCCTTTATACCTAAGTGATGATTGTGTCTCTCCGAGGGCGGCACGGTGGTTAGCACTTCTGCCTTGCAGCACTGGGGTCCTGGGTTTGAATCTCACCCAGGTCAACATCTGCCAAGAGTTTGTATGTTCTCTCAATGTTTGCGTGGGTTTCCTCCTGGTTCTCCAGTGGGAGAGCCCACTGGGCGCCCTATAGTATTCGGGGTGGGCTCTCTAACGGAACCGCTCTCACAATACTTAGATTGGCTATTGCACCCTTTATTATCAGATGTGCCAGATTTTTTGAAAGACACCAATTCTTTTTTGAGAACACTCCAAGACTTACATTGGACAAGGGAAATAAATTTAGCTCTATTGATGTAGAGAGTGTATACACACATATTCCCCATGAACAAGAAATATCCTAAATAGTACAGGAAAAGAGGAATTATACATTTAGTTCATCTCTGACTCACTGGGGCACATTTACTTAACCGGTCCCTGCGCGATCCCCGATCCAGACTCTCCGACGTGGATGAACTCTGCCGCGATTCATGAAGATTGTGCGCCCGTTATCCTGCATGTGTCGCTTCCCCGATCAGGTCCGCCGGAGTTCACCTTCTTCTTCCCAGTGCATGTAAGTGCTTGGCTTGCAACACAATTTTGAAGTAAAAACCCGCGGTTTGTCCAAATTCGTCGGATCGCCCAATGGCATGACCCCGATTTGTGTCACATGAAAGCCAATTGTGTGCTCCAAAAAAACCTTTTAAATCCCTATCCCAAAACGGAAATCGTTGGGATGTCCTGATTGGTTTAGGCGTGTACCCTGCTGAATTTATACTGAGCTGTATTAGAAGCAGAGACTGTATTTGGCAGTGCCAATTCATGGACCCCCATGATAAAAGGTTATTTTCATTTTATAGACAATGTGGCATATTTACTTATCCTTCTGAGTCGCAATCCCAAATCTGGACTGTCTGATGATGATGCACTGTGCCGCGATCCACGTAGATCGTGCGCCCGATATCCTGTATGTGTCGCTCCCCGCTCAGGTCCGCCAGAGTTCACCATCTTTTTCCCGGTGTATGTATGTGCATGTCTTGCGACACAGTTTAAAAGTTAAATCCCGCGCCTAGTCTGAATCAGTCGGATCGTCTGACGGCCTGCCCGTCGGATGAAAGCCGGCACCGATGCAGCAAAATCGATTGCGTGCGACATAAATCCCTTGTAAATGCGCCGCAAATCGGAAATTGTTGGAATACCCAACGAAAGTGCAGTCCGCGGACCCTTAGTAAATGAGCCCCAATGTGTTTATTGTATGGCCTGCGACAGAATCTGAATTTGACTCTTTTGTTACCTATTTAAATAAAAGTAATGGAATGAATAAGAGATTTACATCTAAATTTGGAGGGAACTAACTAGAATTTTTAGATGTGCTTGTAAAAGAGAGAGATGGGAACACTACAGAGGGTTGTAGGAAACCAACAGCTACAAATGCCTTTCTGCATAACAATAGCTTTCATCCTCATCATGTAAAAAAAAAGCAGTACCCTACGGTCAATTTGTCCATTTAGGGAGGATAAATAATACAGAGCAGGGCTACACAAATCAAGCAAAAGATCTACCTTTTAGACGTAGGCTACATTCGCATGTATATATACGCCCCCCATACATCAAAATGGCCTCACGGCACCGTACGGGAGCTGTACGGTGCAGCACACGTGCGGAGATTGTTGAACTCTAGATGTCACAGATGTCAAGTAGACCTGGCAAATTTTATCCATCTAATATGGACTTGCGACTACATAGCCATTTTGATATCAGACTGCAGAGAAAATAATTTTCTCCAGAATAAGGATTCTGGAGAAAATTATTTTCTCTGCAGTCTGATATCCTGAATGAACCAGTTCCTGCTTCACCGGCACTATGGCTATTGGGTATTACCTGGGAAGATGACTGTTCCCATTATGAAACTGTTTTTCTGAAGGAAGCACTGTTTTTGGCCTGTAAGTCTAATTGTATACGCTCGATGGCTGATCACTCTTCTACTGTCTCTCAGTGGAAGAAATTAGTTCATCTGACTTTACCTTATGACAATATAGTTTACAAACACTGTGGCTGCCCAGATAAGTTCCGGAGAGTGTGGGGTTCCTGGTGCTCTTCCCCGGATACCCATGTGTTCGCAGTCTGAGAGAGTGTTTTTTCCCTTTTGAATGAGTGAAATACTTGCTGCAGGTGATTTTATAACTTTATATACTATAATTGTAACTTCCTGTAATCTTCCTTAATCTTCAGAGATAGGGTGTTAGATGTATTTGTTGGGGAGGGGTTTAATAGATCGCTGCTTTTTGTGCAGAATTTATCACACATGGCCAGGGTCGGACTGGGGTGCCAAGGGCCCACCAGTGAAATTAATTCTTGGGGCCCAGCAGCTGCTTCATGGATACGTGTGAGCCACCCCCATGTATATTTTCATTGCGTTTCTGAACGTGCAGCAAATACAAGGTGTGAATGCAGCCTGTGGCCATATTCACACATTGCGTTTTTTGTTGCGTATTGAACGCTTTGGAAAGACGATTTGTTCCTCTTCCATTTGAATGCATGTCCATGCAGCAGACAAACGTAAATTTTTTGCAACAAAAAAAAACGTAATGTGTAAACGCAGCATCAGGCTTTCTGCACACTACACTTGCGCAGTTCTTGGGATGCAAACGATAGTCCCTTGGAACATTGTTTGAGGGTTTCTTGTCACCGGGATGTAAGTACATAATAATATCCTGAACCGCAAACATGTTTAGGACCTGCTCTGTCATTTGCAGCTCAAGCAGTCGGCTCATAAAAAGGGCTATGAAATTCACAGCCATGTGCAGGAGCCCATAGAAGTGAATGAGGACGTGTACAACAGTCCTGCAGAAAACAGGCCTACACACTTTTTGTTTTTTGATGAGTTTTAACTGTATTGAAAACTGCAAATGGCAGGGGCTTTGCCAGAACACATATGTCTTTATACTGAAACACTTTAGTTCTGGAATGAGCCCCTCCCTGTTGCGTTTTTAAATGGAATTAAAACAGATCAAGAACTGCAAGGTATGAATTGGGCCTGAGGCTTGTGCAACACCCTCGCCGATCCACTGGCGAAGGAGTGCTTGCGAATAAGCCCCATAGCATGTCACCACATCACACAGGGGACATTGCAGTGGTTAATCCTGCCTGGCAAGGCAGAAGTTAATCTGTGTATGATGTAAGAGTCTAGTATCCAATGATCTGTGTTGCATCCTGTCTCTGTGAGCTGAGAGGTAATTGGAGGAGCAGCCACCACCTGACCAAGGGGAGATAATAAAACCCCTGGCCAAGAATATTCTAGAGAGCAGTTAGCTGAGCAGCAGCTCAGAAGCAGACTGGAGTCTCTCTAGTACAGACTCTTCGGAGTCTGTACAGCTAGCACACCAGACCAGAGCAGGAAGAGCCTAGCCCCTGCCTGAAGTGGAGCTAATAGCTAGGTAGTGAGGAAAGGGGTATCATCCTACCTTCAAGGGTGATACCTGAAGATATCCAGGATCAAGCTGAAGCATCCTATTAGGACACAGCTGCCTCCCAGCCTGCCATTGCATCCAGGCTGGTGATCTACATCCTGTGGCTCCCTCCAAATACCTCTCCAGTAATCCACCATCTTGTTAAAGGCACGTTGCTGATGTTCCTGTCGGTTCCAATAAAGAACTGTAAGTGTTTCTGTTCAACCTCTGCCTCCGTCTGGTCCCTGCTACTACAACTACCATCATCACAGGCACCCTGTCCACTACACAGAGACTCATCCTCTAGAGACCAAAGGGTTGCCCCAGGGAGATCCGCTATAGCAGCCTCTCCCTCATCATTTCTTGCCAACACCACCCTGCTGGAGACCTGCCAGGCTGTAGGACAGCCCTCCGGTTCCCCATACCAAGCACCGTGACACAAGCGTGCCTAGGCCGCAACCGCCAGCCACTCAGGTACTGCGGGCCCCGGCTGACTCCAGGCCCTGAGTAAAGGCTAGGCCCCGGTGGGGGATGTTGCAAGTGGCGTCACGAACAGGATTGATACTTCTGTGCCTTATTACGGCATTAAAGACTTTCCTTTATTGAAAAGACTATGCTGCCTAACCCTGATGCCATCCGGGTTTAGGCCCAAGTAATTGTGTGTTTCTGGATTGAACTGTGTTACTGCTGCCACGTGCTGTCGAGCACCGCTCCAGCACTCAAGAGGTTAATCCCTGCAAGAACTGTACCAGCTCTGCTACATCCGGCGCTGCCGCGCCTGAAGATTTTTACCTCAGAAACTGTGGCGCAGCAAGTAATTCCAGCCCGCCAAAACCTTCACTGGCGGGAAACCCAGACGACACGCCAAGCTCCACCCATGCGCGAAGGGCGCGAACCCCGCCTCCTGTGGCGCAGGAAAAATTAGAGAAGGACTTGGACTCCTCCCTCTGGCGCGAGGCGGACTTCCTGCCCCGCCTCAACGAAACGCCAGAACTCGTGCGGATCTTGGACAGTGAGGTCAGCATCATGTGGGGTCCTCCGCCATTCCCTCCCGTGGAGTGTCCCGAGTTCTTTGAAGTGTTGGAGACCATGGTTGTGGTCTCTGCGCAGCCGGTCCGGAGGCCCTTTGCTGGGCACCGGCTGCATCGAGGACTGACCCGAGCATTCGTCACCCGGAGGTATGTCCAGATGGTGACGGAGTATCAAGTACCACCCGGGCGGTTCCTCGTGCCTATCCCGGTTACCATACCGGTACCGCAGGCCCACGTGGAGGCGCCACGTGGGGAGGCCCCGACTCCTGTTGAGCCAGCACCGGAGCACCTGCACCTGCTGCTCCTGCTCCTGTTCCGGCACCTGCCCGACCACCACGGAGATCCGAGCCTGCACCGGAGCCACGAGCCCCAGCACCGGTACCTCCGCAGCCTCGAGGCCGAGGTGAGGCCGCCCGCCAGCGACTCCGGGACGCTGTCTCGGAGCAGCGACGCCGCGAGAAGGAGGCCCAACGCTACATGGCCGGCCGGTCTGCAGCTGGAGCCTGGGTGGAAAAGAACCGCACCACCGGTATGGTCCGGTTCTTCTACAAACAACGTGGCTATGGCTTCGCCACTCAAGACTACACCGGACGGGAGGTATTTATTCCCCGCCGGTCTGTCAAGAGGCCTGATCTGCCAGAGAGCCAGCAAAACCTGAAGCCAGGCGAGTGCATTGAGTTCTCCCTGCAGGAGGGGCCCCGAGGACCATGGGCGGCTGGTGTGATCCGGATCCCCAACTCTGATGAGGACCGCTACCCACCGTATGACGACCTGTATGAGGACGACGAGTGGCCGGAATCTCCGAACACCTCTTCTTCCTCGGCTGCGAGTCCCCGGGCGGTGACCCACGTGAATGCTCCATCCACGGTGATTGTGAGTACCGGTCCCATTGCCATCCATGGGCCGGGCATGATCCAGGGCACCACCCCCACTGTCTCCCCTGCCGGGAGTATTGCCAGGTCCCGCGGCTCTTCTGTGGGAGAAGACATCCCGGCTAGCGAGCCTTGTCCGGATGTTCCGTCTAGGCCCACATGTCCCCTTGCCGGTTACCAATGGGGTGATGACCCGGCCCCGGAAGAACCGGAGTTGGAAGGAGCTGCGGCGCTGCCGCAGGTCCCTGTTTATTTCTTTCTGGACCCCTCCGTGGTCCCTGGCTCAGTTGAGCCCCCGGCTGGAACAGCCGACACCCCGGGCGACAGCGCTCCTCCCCCTGAAGGTCCGGAGGATGTTGCTGCACCTGCAGTACCCGCTACTGCCACCGGGTGTCCCCAGCCGGCACCTACTCCCGCTGAGTATGCACAGGATTCCCTACTGACTTTGGATCCTGTCCCTGCTGAACCCAGCGAAGGTGCATCTGACTAACCCCTGAGGGGCTGTAGCCCTCTCCAGGTACTATGTCCATTGTACATATTGTATATTTCTGCCCCTATCCCTATAGAGCCAGAAACTGTCCTGAGACTCTCACCCTTATTTATCTCAGTCAAGAGATTATACACTGTCATGTGCTATGATAGCACCCTTCCTCTGCCACAGCAGAGATTCCTATCAAAGGACTCTGTCCCTCTACACATAGAGGAGACCCTTTGTTTCTTTATTGCACTTTTCCCCACATCAAGGGCTGTAACCAGAAGATGGACTTTGTCATTAAAGACCTTCTGTGAGACTTTTGCCAATTCCAAGGAAAAGTTGCCATTTAATTTATTATTATTTTGCACTTAATGCCTTCCTTCTAGGTATGGACATTATGCTTGCACTTTTTATGCCTTTTCCTTTTCAGGTAAAGAGACATTTATCTTGCTACCCTGAGTAGCCTACCTCTGTAACGTTTGTAACGTTTAAGATGTGTACCCATTGGGCTCCTAAGCCAATGTGAATTTACCAAAATGTTTGCACACTGTCATACATGCCAGTAGTCTGCATTAACCCTTTCATAGGCTTTTCAGGTTGTAGTGTGGCTGTGTCGGACCGTCTATTTGTGTAAAACACTGACCGCTACCTGATCCCTCAAACCGAGGTTTGCACATGGGGGTAGTCCGTAAACTGCGGGTCTTTAGGGGACCGGGGGTGTTACAGAGTTAGCACCTGGATGCCACCCATACATGAGTAAGGATGCCAGTCAGGAGGTACTCGTGTCGCATATGCTAACGCAATGCAGATATACACACTATATAATTGCCGCCAGGGAAGAAGTGTTGATATAACAAATATACAGGCCTTGGTGCTAGGAGTGGATTACAGGACATGACACCACACCTTTCCTACTGTACAGTTCGGTTTAATGGCGTCAGCGACCAACTGTCATACAGCTACATGTTTTTGTCTTAGTCCGACACCAACCCAGGTGCCTGTCTCCAGGACCATGGGCGGTTTGTCCCTACACCTCACATAGCCTGCACTTCCCAGAAGTGCCCTTAGCCCCCTCTGTGCCCCAAACCATCTGTAGTCGAGCCGAGGGCGGCTCTTTCAATTGCCCCCGGGGTATGCAACACCCTTGCCGATGCAATGGCGAAGGAGTGCTTGCGAATAAGCCCCATAGCATGTCACCACATCACACAGGGGACATTGCAGTGGTTAATCCTGCCTGGCAAGGCAGAAGTTAATCTGTGTATGATGTAAGAGTCTAGTATCCAATGATCTGTGTTACATCCTGTCTCTGTGAGCTGAGAGGTAATTGGAGGAGCAGCCACCACCTGACCAAGGGGAGATAATAAAACCCCTGGCCAAGAATATTCTAGAGAGCAGTTAGCTGAGCAGCAGCTCAGAAGCAGACTGGAGTCTCTCCAGTACAGACTCTTCGGAGTCTGTACAGCTAGCACACCAGACCAGAGCAGGAAGAGCCTAGCCCCTGCCTGAAGTGGAGCTAATAGCTAGGTAGTGAGGAAAGGGGTACCAAGCATCGTGACACAAGCGTGCCTAGGCCGCAACCGCCAGCCACTGAGGTACTGCGGGCCCCGGCTGACTCCAGGCCCCGAGTAAAGGCTAGGCCCCGGTGGGGGATGTTGCACTTGTTATCTGCCGGACTGTTTAACTTCCTGGAATCAGTATTTAACCTCTTAAAGGAAATCTATCATCAGATCAAGGATTGTAAACCAAACATACTGGTGTGTGCCCCCTCTGGCAGGATCTGCTCTTCTTTAAGGTGGCTATGCCGTTGTTTTTAAGAAAAAAGGGCTTTACAAATTATGCAAATTAGTCTGAGGGACTCCAGGTTCCATTAACTCCTATGAAGCCTGAGCCCTTGAGGCTCATTTGCATAATTTTAAAATACTTTTTTTTTAAAAACAGGTAATAAGAAGCTAAAAGAAGAGCAGATCCTGCCAGAGGGGGCGCACACCAGTATGTCAGTGTACTTGGTTTACAATCCTTGATCTGGTGATAGATGTCCTTTAAGGACTGCACATGGTACATGTATGTCCTTAACAGGTTTCAGGTACAGGTGGTTCCCTACTTAAGGACACCCGACTTACAGGCAACCCCTAGTTACAGACAGACCTCTCTGCCCACTGTGACCTCTCTGAATGTTACTTTAGTCCCAGGCTGCAATAATCAGCTGTACGGTGTCCGTAATGAAGCTTTATTGATAATCTCCGGGTTTCATTACAGCAAAAAATTTAGAAAATCTAATTGTCACTGGGACCAACATTTTTTTGTCTGGATCTACAATTATAAAATATACAATTCCTACTTACATACAAATTCAACTTAAGTACAAACCTAAGGAACCTATCTTGTAAATAATCCAGCGACTGCCTGTATATGAAGAAGGTTCACAGGCTAAGTCCTATTCATACGCACCGGGGGGGTTTATGAAGAATTTGCGATTATATAAGCAACTATGCCACCTCCATGACATATGGGCTTGAAGGGGTGCAGGTTGGGCGCGGGGCTTGCCTGAATTATTTTGAAAAACCTACGAACTTTTGTTTGCTGTTTTTACACAAAACTACATCAGGATGGACCTGGTATGATTTTGCCCGGCGGCTGCTTTTTTCAGCAGATACATCAAGAGGCCTCAGGGTGCTGTCACTTTTTAGGGTTTTGATTCCGATTTGTAACCAATTTCATATTTGTTTGTATAGAAACAGATATGATCGGCAATCAGCGCCGTTGTCTTGTATTGTGCAAATGCAAGACACCGGGTGTGGATTGTCGATCGCATGTGTTTTCATACAAATGAATACTGTATGCAATTGGTCACGGCCCAACCTAGTGCATTTTGAATGAGTTACAAAACACAATTAAAATGCTAACGTGTGCCAATACCCCAAGTCTCTCCAGGTATCCGGCAGCACATGGCATGGCCGATGAATATCTCCCTAAATGGATTGCTGGGACCAATCACAGGTATTAACCTACAAAATGCCACTGTGAGCATTAAAAGGGCATTAACACCTGTGGAGGAGCCTGGAGCCCCTCAGGCTCATTTGCATACAGGCTTTCATCCTGGTCACCACATATTGCGATGCAGCTATATTGCAAATTGCAAATACAGTAATCCACTTTCGCAATCTGCACTGAGACCCCACTGATCAGTAAGTCAGGCCCTATCCCATGGATAGGGGCTAACTAGTCTTTGTGGGAAAACCCCTTTAAGACATTTTTTTTTGTAACAAAGGTTCATTTTTTAATATAAAAACTTTATAAAAGCTTTATGAATTTGGTGTCCTCGTGATCACACTTACCCAAGGAGTTAAGGGGAGGTATGATTTGGAGCATACAGTGAAAGCCATACATACGTAGCCCACAAAAAAATAGCATAAGTATGTTTTTTTGGCAATTTTACCACATTGGGATTTTTTCCCAATTTTTTCCTTCAGCCCCGGCATTTGGACAATACAAGACACCGGTTGCGGGTTACCCATCGCAGGCGTTTGCATAGAAGCACATCCTGCCCCCTGTCTGCTCCAGTGCGGCAGCAGCAATGAATCAGGGGCCATGTTCTCCTGCAGTGACGCAGGGGCTGAGGTGCTCAGTGCAGTGAGGAGGAAATGTCTTACTCACTGCCCCAGCGCTGCTGTGAGAAGAGCAGAGAACCTGTATCTCCTTACTGCAGGAAGTCATCGTCCCCCCTGCTATCCCCCTCCTCCAGCCTCAGCTGAATGTGCCTGCTTACAGACACAGATAAGAGATGGTGACTCATGATAAGGGCCCACCGGGTTTTGACCGGTATCCCGGCAGGCCAGTCCGAGCCTGCACATGGCGAATAATTGCATAATGATGTATGATGTTATCTCTGATGTACCTCAGCTAATGCTCCTTGTTTTGTGATGCTCTACTGTTTCGTTTCTGTGCCAATAAAGCAATTAGAAAAAAATATGTCTGAAAGATTTTGGCAATGCGCATTTATAATAAGTCTTGCATACTTTCCATTTTCTTAAGAAACAAACTTTGTAATTTGTTTTGTCCCTCAGCGTTTACTAGTTTATTACAATTAAATTGTGGGTTAAACCAGAACCATCTTAACAGTTAATTTCAAGATAATTAAAATAATTTGATACAAATGTGGCTTAAGATAATGCGGAAGAAACAAGAAACTCCATAGTGCCTCCATAGCCCCATTTTGCCACATCTTCAAAGTTCAGGTAAACTTGATTTCCAGGTCTTTCCTATCAAGGTTATTGTAAGAAGGATATCCTAGGATAGATTTTTTTGAATAATAAAAAATTTACTGTAAATGTTAGACCTCATGTTGTGTGTTTTTGGGCCGCAAATAACTGGCCTGTATTACAATAGAAAAGACTGCCCGATCAGTAGGCAGCAATAGGTCCTACTCTATAACTTGTAGCTCGGACTATGGAAAACATGCCAGTGTGCAAGCTGCAAAGACATTGGCTAGTGCATGGCCAATATACGGTGAGGCCTAATACCATATATTCTTGTGCTCAAATTACATATGGCTTTCAAGTCTTCTCAAGTTCCTGTTGAATGACTGCAAGAAGAAATCTTTAGAACATGAGGTACTGTTAAAGAATATTTTACAAAACTGTGTAACTTTTTTATTGTATCTTTTAAAAGCAGAACACTTAAAATGATAAAAAGGCCTTATTCTGGAGGCCACACCTTCCCAATCTACTAAAAGGAGTCAAGTTCCACATTATTAGACAAGCCTTCAAGCTAAGACTTTGCATAGTTCTATATATTCTATATGTTCCAGGGTAGTGTATATTTTGTTATAAGATAGAATGTGACATTATATTATTTTCTCTATAACTGATAACTCACAAACATTATGTCTATATTACAGCTTGTATTTGTCTTTGCGTAGAGAGTCTGAAATTTTACTGTGTAGAATCCGTGTGTTGTTTGATTTGTTTCGGTTTGATATTTCTTCTTCAGATAATTTCAATGCTCCCCGACTCTGTTAGAAATATACAATTGGTAAGTCCATATTACATGTATGGCTTTTTTTAAATGATTTCACGGTTAGGAGTTTCTTGTAGATATTAGACATATTTTTTTAAGGAACAAAACACATGAAAGTGCTGAGTCTTTGAATCCTGGATCACGTGCTGGCCAGAATACTGTATCTGTATTGGAACTTCAAGCTTCATTGTTAGGCATGACGCAAGGAGCCATTGCATAACATAACATAACAACAGCACAGTACTGTAATCATAATTACATCATGGTGGATGCAAGGATTCCCTGCAAAATATAACAACTATGATGCTTGGAGCACCGTCGCATGCACAAAACCTTTGATTTCCCAGCAAGTCTTCACTATCCTCTTTTTCTAATTTCCCTTTCCAGTGAATGTGTTGAGGTGTCCAGTCTCCTTGGGAGGCTAACTAAGGCAATTGAAGATCTGGACACTTCAATTAAAAGTAGGTAATCTCCATAGGCTCCCACTGAATCACATGTTTTTGCAGGCACCTTGCACCCAAAAAAGTACATACACCTTGTGGGAGATTTGGCCCAGTAGAGACCGTGGTAGTGGAGATTCGTGATGCAGTTCAAAACAGTGACACCAAGGTAGAGTTCAAAACAGGTCTTGCTTGTGTTTATTTCGACAGCAGGAACAAAATAAAACAGCCTTCACATTCAGGCATCAAAACATAAACAAAATCCTACCCATCTGGGTGCTAGCTAAACAGAGTTCCTCTAACTCACCACTAAAACATAAAAGATGTCGCAGCTCCAGGCACAGAGGTCAGGGCTGTGTGCTCTCCAGCCTCCTTTCAGAGCCATCAGCTCTGCTCAGCAGCTTTATGCAGACTGATTAGGCTGCTCCCACCACCTGTGTCCAAGGTGCTGGACAACACAACCTCAGCACTAAGGCCTTGCATAGTAGGAAAACCCAGGGGAAACATACCGCCCATCCACAGTTAACCCCTTCAGTGTCTCAAAACCTATATACACCTTAAAGTGACATATTACATTTTTTGAGTACACTTACCATTTTCTGTGAAGTAAGACTGGAAGAGTGAATACGCATATCATGAGCAGCTGATTGTTTAGCTTTATAAGCCCTCAGAAGCTTGAGGCGACATTTCTCTAGGAGATCACACTGGGCTCTTAATGCATCTATGTAAATGACAGATAGAAGATGAATAGATGCATCACCTATTCCTGAAAAGATACTGTGTATTCAGATAAACTTACCGGTGATCTTAGGATCTGCATTAGATAGCATGAGAATGATCTTTTTGTAGCAACATCCATGCTTAAATCCTAAAAAAATACAGTAATAGAGCATTATTTCGTTTTTGTAAATCTCAGCTGTATGCATATATACCATCATTTACAGTACAAAATATGTATGTAAGTATATATTGTAATTTATGGGGTAACATGTTTAGCCTCCCTTATTTTTCATGTCAAATTGATCTGATTTAACCCCTTAATGACTTGACCCTTTTTTGCTCCCCTCCTTCAAAAATCCATGGAAAAGTTGGGGGTCGTCTTTGTACGACGCAGAAAAAAGGGAACTAATGCCCTCTACATGCCTGGTTCCCAGCATGAAGCATGGAGGAGAAGGTGTAATATCATGGGGGTCTTTTGCTGGTGACACTGTTGGGGATTTATTTAAAATTGAAGGTGTACTGAACCAGCATGATTACCACAGCATCGTGCAGCTGGTTACATTTATCTTAACATTCAGACTTTGACAAATTATGTGGGAAGATTTCCCATATCTTTACATTCTAGAAAATACTATGACTTTGTGGCAAAACTAAATCTCCTTAAACTGCAAGAAGTGAGCATGTATTGCTTGTTCAGTCCATGATCAACACATTTACTATAATTTCTTAAAATTTTTGCTACTAGACCCAAAGGCTTAAACTTGCTATATTAATTAACTAGACCACCATTGACTTAAAGTAGTACTTTATCTATATAATATGATATACATTATACAGAGTATACCTGGTTCTCCTCTAACTATCTTGCATACGTAGTAAGTTTCATGTGGTGTCAAACCATTAGCGGCTCTTTCAAAGAAATTTGTAATTAAGAAGAGGTACTTTAACGAACCATTTTTATCACAGATGTCTATGGTATCTGAAATGACAGAAAGCAAGATATGTGACATTAACATTTTGTTACCACAACAGGACCTGCTCTAAGTTTTATGCCACAGGTAGTATGTAAGCCCATGTTCATAGAAAGTAATTTGACTGTGTGCCATCCACTGGGTTAAATTTTATGTTCATGTGCATATAGCTTTAAATTTCCCACAAAAGACAACTGTTCAAAAACACATCCCATGAAAAAATTATATCATTTCAGACAAATAAGCATATTTAATATTTAGATAATTGGAAGTTGGCTAAACAGCCCCTTCTGTAACCCTTAACCCCATAACGCAATAAGACGTACCCTTACGTCTAGATGCGCATGGAGAAGTATGAAGAGGGCTCACGGGCTTCACAATGAAGCAAACGCCTGTCGCTAACACCTGCGATTGGTGCTAACGCCGATCGTGGGTATTAACCATTTGACGTCATCGGGGAATGTTGATCCATTGCCATGACACCCTCGGGTCACACAAAATCTCAGGGTATTATGTTTTAGGCTATTTATTACAATGTGCGATTTGCACATTATAATAGATGGTGTGCAAAATCCCCATATACTGCCATACTGTAGTATGGCAGTATATGTTAGGATCAGAAAACCTCTAGTTAAAGTACCCTAGGGAGTCTCAAAATTAGTAAAAAATAAAAAAAAATATTTAAAAAACCCTAAAAATTCAAATCACCCCCCTTTCCCTAGAAGTCATAAATATAAATAAACAGTAAAAATAAACACATTAGGTATCGCCGCGTCTGAAAATGGCCGATCTATCAAAATATAATGCTTGTTTTTCACTACCCAAAGTCGCAAAAGGCATTTTTTTTGTCATTTTGAAAAATATAAAAAATTCAATAAAAAGTGATCAAAAGATTGTGCAGTCCTAGAAATAGAAGCATTGAAAACGTCATCAAAGGTCGCAAAAAATAACACCCTCCACAGCTCTATACACCAAAGTAGGAAAAAGTTATTAGCACCAGAAGACGGCAAAATGAAGATTTTTGTAAATGTATGAAAACATTATAAAACCTATGCAAATTTGGTATCCCAGTGATCGTACTGACCCAATGAATGAAGTAGACATGTCATTTGGGGCACACAGTGAAAGCCGTAAAGTCCAAACCCACAAGAAATGGCGCAAATGTGTGTTTTTTCATAATTTTCACTGTATTCAGAATTTTTTCCCGCGTCCAAGTATATGACACAGAATATTAAATACCATAACTATGAAGTGCAATTTGTTACGCAGAAAATAAGCCCTTTACATGGAAAAATAAAACAGTTATAGATTTTTGAAGGTGGGGAGTGAAAAATAAAGGAGCAAATACGAAAAAGGGCCTGGTCCTTAAGGGGTTAAGGACTGATGACTATGCTGGCACACTCAACTTTAACAAACCTGGCAGATATCCATGAAGGGTTAGCTATGCAATGAGGATGGGTGTAAAAAGATGCATTTTCTATGGGTCTAAAGCCTGCTATATTAGGATGCAATTAACTCCCCCCTTGACTGCCTGACTACCAACCTAGAACCAAACCTCCTATGCGCACAGGTCGTTATACTAGTTGTACGTTATATGTGTTCCTTTTTTTTTTCCTGGTTTTTCAAATTTTTTTTTTATGTAAAAAAATGTTAAGCAGCTACAAAGGACTCTTATAACAACAATTGAACCAGAAACTTGGATACAATCCTGGGAGAAAACAATCAGCCAACAGACCTTTGCCCAGACTTGCTCAACACCAATGGACTTTTACACTGGAGCCAGTATTTTGATATACTTTAATAAAAAAATTAAATACAAAAAAAAACAAAACATATTCCATGCGCTGACCAAAATGTCCTGCATCATTAACATTTTTTGAATGAATGCTTTTACAAGAATATTTTGCTAACACTTTAATTTGTTAAACATATTTTGTCTCATTTTACATTAAAGTGGTCTTCCAGAATTAAGATATTGATTTTCTTCAGATATTTAGCTTATCAAGATAGTAAAAGAAAGTAGGAATTAAGCACGTCAAGGCCATTCTAAGCTCAATGTGCCTGCTCTCGTAAGATCGCAGCAGCAATGCAGTTTAAAGGGGTATTCCCATCTTGGTATTTAAATTTAGTTCATTTGTCATATGTAAACATTTCTTCAATTGGATGTTATTAAAAGAAATGTTCCTGTATGAAGATAATTTCTCATAAATGTAGTCATTCTATCCCTTAGAAACTAGATAGCTTCCTTGGATACGACCACCTCACATTTTCGCAGCGGTGGCCAGACATGCGCTATTGAGCCCTGTCTGACCACCTGGCTTCAGCAATCATTACCACAGGACGGCTGTAGGATCTGCAGTAACTCTTGGACATTTCATATAAAAAACTTTTTGCTTCTTTGTGCAATCACTCCAGCAGAGGTGGCCATATCCAGGGACAGAGTCTTGTTTCTAAGGGACCATATCACTATATTTTTGAGAAATTATCTTTACCCAGGTAATTTTTTTTAATGACATCTAATTGAAGAATTGTTTATATATGGCAGATTAATGAATCTGTATGTGAATGCCCAGACGAGAATACCCCTTTAAGTCTTGACAAGTACCAGCGTGGGGGACTGTCTGGGAACCTGAACAATACACAAGAGATGGACCTGCACTGCCCAACAATAACCACTGATCAAACCATGCCAAAATAAGTAATCAAAAGCCACAAAAAGAACAGAGGCATGAAAAATAGATCAAGCAAATAAAATCTTTATTAATAGAAAAATACACCACAAAACATGCTTAAAAACCTTTAAAAATTGTGAACGAAGTCACAAATGAATGACATCCTCGGGATACCGGCGCTCCCTGGTCCGACACTTACTGAACACGGCTAAATCTTGCATACCAGCCTGTTGGCTCTCTACTGAACCACCCACTGTATTTCAGTGGTTAAGGAGGGTGGAGGAGGTTGGTCGGATGGAGAGTCTCTTGAGCTCGGACCCTAGAAGTGCGGCCCGTTTCCAAAAGACCTGGCAACATTGGATCATCTTTAAGTCATCATCGGCATATAATGCCCTGTTACGAGACGCCCCGGAGAAGACGGAGGAGATCTGAGCTTGGAGGTTTCGCTGGCTGGGAGGGGGGGGGGAGGAAATCTACCCCTTCCCCCCCTGGCCTCTTCAATTCCCCTTTCCCCTCCCCTCCTCCCTCTTTCCTTTCTGATCCTCCCCTCCACTCCTGTGTTTCCTCTTTCATCTATAAATTGGTTGCTATTACTGTGCCTTACCGTTTGATATTATAGACGGATGTTCGTGGCTTATTAGATAATTTCAGTGAATGTTGAATTGCCTTCATCACCTAGTCGCTCCTTAAGAGCGCTGTTTGTAGAGAAAATTTTCTATTTTTATTTATGTTTTGTTTTGTTTATAAACGAAAAATTTCCAATAAAAACGTAATACGAAAAAGAATGACATCCTCGGGAAAGTGCTGGACACATGATAATGTTCACTGTTCCCGGAACTCCAGCTCCCCCTACTGGCCACAATCTAGTATACAACAATGTACAGAAATAAATATTATAAATGGTGAGCTAATCAAATCTTTTGACAAGTCCATACAAATGCAAGATAACAACAAAAAGAGCGGTGAAACACAATAATGGATGTTAATATAATTTGGTTATTTTGTAAAAAACTCTTCTAATGGCATGGTGTACCCCTTACAAAAATCTGAAAAAATCAAGTGATCATAAAAGTTGTTGATGACCAAAATGGAGGGAGTAATGAACTTGCCAAATGTCCGCAGTTACAACTTAGTATGTCTCCTGCAAAGTAAAGTGGTTAGGCTCAAGCGTTCGAGTCAGTGTTCGGACTTTGCCCTGGAATCACAATATGTTCATCTATGGGATTTAAAAACACTATTGCAAGTGCAGGCGGGTAAGTTACCACCTAAGGTAAAAGCTTCAATGATTTTTAAAAATAAAATTGCTGCATGGAAAGCGATCTGGAAATATTATGTGTTGTGTTGGAGACTGTTAAAAAATCTCCCCCTTTGGAACCACCAAGAATTTTCCCAAGGACAACAAAGTTGATTGTTCGAAAAATGGAACAATAAGGGAATTTTGTGTGTCAATGATCTGTTAAGCTTGAGTGAACAGAAATGGCTAACCAGGGAGGAACTGGTAGACATATGACCTATGAGGGGAGCCATTTTTTTAAATTTGCACAAGTTAAATATGCGTACATAGACAGCCTGTATGTTGACCATTCCACTGCAGAAGGTAGAAATCTTGCTTTTATACCGGAGTTTGGTAAAAGAGAAAGGACTGGGCGATGTTTTTTTTTTCACTAAGATCGAAAGGGGTGGTGAACCTTGAGAGGAGCAGTCTTAAAGTGTGGAGAGATACTCCCATCAGAATTCTGCATAGAGCCATCTATGGTTTAAACATACCTCCTTTGCCTAACTGCCTGGAGTGACTGACATCCTGTAATTACCAGCGACAGATCCATACCAGGGGTTGTGGGAGTGCCCCCAATTCCAGAAGTTTGGGGAAGAAATAAAATGCCTAGATGATAGGATGTGGGGTAGGTAAATAGGTTTTGATCCAATAGCACAGCTTTTCATTATAACAATAGCAGTGAGGAAGAACAGTCTATCCACACCATGTGCCTGGTAGCCAAGAGATGCCTTCTGCAACATTAGCTTGATTCACAAGTCCCCCAGACATCTAGAGTAATAGATCAGATGAAGCGGCTGTTTCAGCTTGAGAAGATGGAGGCGGAAAGAACTACGTCTACATTGACGGGTCGTCTATCAAAAAAAGGAGAAGTTTCTTTGTTCACCACTTCTCTCAGGAAGAGCGGATTTCCCTGATGAGGCCTTTTACCATGACACAATGTCCTTTAAGGATTCATTGATGTGTTGGGGCCTTTTTTCGTTTTTGCGTTTCCATTTTTCAGTCCTTTCACTTTCAAAGATCTATTTCATTTTTCCATTTAAAGAGCTGTATGAGTGTTTTTTTTCTGCGTAACAAATTGCACTTCACAGTGACGATATTTAATATTCCATGTCATGTACTGGGAAAATTCCAAATGCAGTAAAATAAATGCATTTGCTCCATTTTCTTGTGGGCTTCGATTTTGTGGCTTTCACTGTGCGGCCCAAATGACATGCCTACTTTATTCTTTGGGCCTGTGTGATTACGGAGATATCAAATTTATATAGGTTTTATAATGTTTTCATACATTTACAAAAATTAAAACCTCATGTACAATAAAAAAAAAATCTTCATTTTGCCATCTTCTGGCTTAATAAGGTTTTCATACTTCAATGTATGGAGCTGTGTGTGGTGTAATTTTTTGGGACTTTTGATGACGTTTGCTACCATTTTGAGGTCTGTACAGCCTTTTGATCACTTTTTATAACATTTTTGGGTACTATTTGATTTTGGGTACTATTTTCCATTACGGGGTTGAATGCTGGGAATAACCCTTCTTATATTTTGATAGATCTGACATTTTGGGATAGGGCGATACCTAATATGTTTATGATTGATTTTTCAATCTACTTTTCAAACCCCTTAGGGTACTTTAATCCAAGGTTATCTAAATGATCCTACCATATACTGCCATACTACAGTAAAAATGTGTGCAAATCGCACATTGTAATAAATGTTGTAAAACGAGACAGCCTCGAGTCTTTGTGTGACCCGAGGCTGTCATAGCAATGGATCACCGCTCCCGGATGATGTCACGGGGAGTGATGATCCAAGCCAACATGGCGGCGCCCATGAAATATGCAGCAAGCACTCACCGCTATAAAGAGGGCTCAGCCTGTGAGCCCTCTCCAAACAACTGCATCCGGCGTTTAAAGGGGTTAAACAGTATTGTTTAAAGCAATGGATGTGGGGGGGCGAAAGGGGTGTAGCTGGGGAGGATTTATCATTTCCCTCTGGGTGGAGGAGTCAGTTCACATCAATTGATATATATATACTACTAGTTGTTGCCCCCAGCGTTGCCTGGTATAGTAAATAATTGCTCTCAGCTATAAAAAAAATTCAGTGGGTCAACAAAAAATATGTTCTATCTATCTCTATATTTATCTCTCTGTCTCTCTCTGTCTCTTTCTCTCTATGTCTCTCTCCCTCTGCCTCTGTATGTCTCTTTTTCTTTCTCTTTCTCTTTCTGTATCCTCTCTTTGTCTCTCTCATTCTGTCTATCTGTGTCTGTCTCTCTCTGTCACTATTTCTATCCATATAACCTCACACATAAGCTGCTCATAGCTGTGATTGGTTGCTAACTGCCACAGCAGCCAGCAGACAATGGGGCTCATTTACTAAGGGTCTTGTGGCCGTGATTCCGTCTGGTTTTCCCGCATATTTCCGTTTTACGGCATTTTGCGCTGAATTGTCCTGGGTTTTGGCGCACGTGATCGGATTGTGGCGCATCAGCGGCACAACAGAAATCGGGGGCATGGCTGTCGGACAACCCGACGGATTCGGAAAAAAAGCAGAATTAAAAAAAAAAATTGTGTCGCAAGATCAGCACTTACATGCACCGGGAAGAAGAAGGTGAACTCCGGCGGAGCAGCGACACCTGCTGGATATTGGGCGCATAAACTTAGTGAATCCTGGCAGTCCTCGACGGACAACGCGCCGCGGGATTGCGACTGGACCGGGTAAGTAAATGTGCCCCAATGTCTTCTGTAGATGGTGGTTAATAAGTTTATTTTGGAAAGCACAGGGTGAAAATTTTGACTCAGGAAACGTCATAGACTAGGTTATAAATGCGACGGTACAGATTCCTTTAGCAGACATGCACACACACATACATAGCCACGACTCTATTCAAGTATACAGCGTGTCTTGTAAACATGGAACATTCAGTCATTTATCCCCTTGTCCTGTCATGGGTGTCGTCAATGAGAAGAGCCCTTTATTGGACAGTATTGGACAGTGCAGCTATATCACTCTTCTGATATCTCTGTTATAATGTGTATTTGACCTACAGTACTGCCAATAAAGTTATTTTCTAGTAGATGAAGTTGAATTAAAGTAACAAAGACACAGGAGCATTATAAATGTCCTGTCTGAAAAAGTGAACTATACATATGTCGTAATGTTAACATAATGTTAATATGATACCTGTCATTGGTAACTGAAATCTCTGCTTCAGGTAATCCAAGAGGTGAATAACATTGCAGTTGATGTTGACCAAAAACTCCTGTGTGTCTGCAAAAAAACGGACCTAGAATATAATAATATTCATAACTTTTAAAATATCTTAAAATATATTATTGGATAAGATTACCTCCATGGATGATAGAGATGAACATATCTGTATTCCGCCAGTAGAATGTTATGTTTCATGTAATGTTCTACACTTGACATCAGCACTTTGTCAGAGCATTGTGACGTCACCTTCATTGCCACAAGACATTTCATCTGCTTTCCTTTCAGCTTGTTATGTACAAATATCTGTTCCTAATTTTTGTTAATGTTTTTTAGAATTGGATTTAATCCAGTTATATACACAGGTCATTATCTGACAGCTTCTAAACTTTGTTCAGGGCCAAGAAGCTCGGGATAACCTGAATAAGACCGTCCTCCTCCTGTCAGAGGCCAAAGCACACGCGATCCATTCTTGTCTATTATCTATTGATGCGGAGAAGTCTTTCCACTGGGTTCACTGGGTGTTCATTAATGCAGTGCTGAAACAAATAGGGTTGGGTCTGATGTCTTGGGGGAAGTTCCTGGCATTATACTCTGGCACTCCTGCCAAGGTTAGAGTAAATGGCAATTTATCCACCTAATTTCCAATTAAAAATGAAACATCCAAGAGATTGATGGAAGGTCCTGAACCACCCCAAGCCCAGAGATAGTGAGGGCCTCCCAGACCTCAAAATGTATCACCAGGCGTTGTTGCTTTTGCAACTCATCGACTGGCATTATCGCTCTACCTCTAAACAATGGGTGTCACTGGAGCAGGCATATTCCCCAGTACTCCTTAGGCTACTCCCGTGGATACCTTTTGAATTTGTCTCCTCCTTTACCCCCCAGGCAACTATCTTGAGATATGCCTTACATGGTTCGATTACTCACAATTCAGATCCTTTATAGCCAGCTGAGGTGCTGCTGCTTTTGATGCTTCCTTCACATCATTTGAGGGCCTGTTCCATTTATACTCACCGCCGGCTCATGCTATCTCGCAGAATTACTCCCTCCCATCTCAGGGCTCAGAGGTACTGCCCTTTGTAAGAAGATGAAGCTTGAAATGGGTGCACCCTTGTCAGAAGAGGATTGACTGCGCTCTTTCTTCTTCACTCATAAATTGTCGACTGTCTGTGCTTGTGCTTGTGCAAGAAAAGGATTACTAAATTTGCTCTTGATGGTGCTTCACCTGGCTTTATCCTCTGTCTTGGACTCCTGTTGGCACTGTGGAACGGAAAAGGGAGATATGTTGCACAACTGGTGGATCTGTGACGCACTCAAGCAGTTCTGGGATCAGGTATTTGCAATTTATGGGCAAATCACGGGTAAGTAGTTGACAACTTCCTCTGCTCAAGCATTGCTTACTGATTCTCCCAGGTCTCATAGGACTTCAAAAGAAAGATTAACTGAGGTTCTGCTTGATTGCAGCTAGAGCAGTGATTCCTAGACACTAGCGCTTCACTGTCTGTCCATCCATATTTGAATGGGTCTAGGAGATGTTGCTTTGTCTTGCATGAAGGAGCTATTGCAGATATTTGTAGGTGTGGAGACCTTGGTTGGAGTTCAAGGCTTCACAAGAGTTTGGGGATCTATTTTGGGGCTAGGCATCCAGGCTTTCTTTGCATCCCTGCTTTTTTGCCCTTTACTTTTCTGTTCTTTTCTTTTCCTCCATTTGTTTCCCCCTTCCTTCTTGTTCCTCTTTTACTAAATGGGTGTATCCTCTGCTCTTGTCTTCTGTATTCAAACCTTGTTTAGAGGCCTGGGTCATGTACTTATTGTTCTCTCTAAATAGGAAGCATAATCCCTTCCTAACATGTCTGGCCGAGAGTGTTCCATAATAAACAGACCTTGGGTACGTTCTTCCTTACACAACATATACATCTCACGCTAGGGGGTATCTGTTAGGAAAACTTACGCCTGGAGTACTGTACGCCAAACTACCACACGGTCTGAGTGCAGGCTGACAGAGCAGAGCAAGAGGGCGAACTAACCCTGCGCTGTTCTACCAACTAGACCCTACCAAGGCAGAAACCCCCTTGAAGGTAGGGAGCCTCTGCCGCAGGAACCTCCTATCTACCCTGCAAGGCCTTGAGAGGTGAGAGGAACCCAAATAGGTCTGTCATCCACAGTGAGGTGGTACAGACAGAAAACTTCAATGTGGGAGTTAGGACAGTATACAGTCAGGGGGAAAAAACAGGACGAACAAGGATGAAACAAGCGGGGTTCAAGACAGCATAAGAAACCAAAGCAGACACAAGGAAAGAGAACTAAAGATGTAAAAACACTGAACATAGTTATACAACATATTATATTACAAGTATAAGACAGGAGGGAGAGGGAAGACAACATAGGGGAGAAGGGAAAGTAGGGGGGGTCCTAATGGGAATGGTTCAGACTCTTGAATGGTATGTGATCCACATCTGCCATGTGTCATTAAATAAAGACATTTTGTACCAGACAATAAAACTTGTCTAAGGTGACAGTAGACTTTTTCCAGGAAGTCGCAATCTCTATTTTAGCTGCCATAAAGAAGATTGGAATCTTCTGGCAGATGCTGAAATGTCAGGGATCCTCTCATTTAGCAGGGCTTGGCTAGGGGATAGAGTCAGATTTATCATAGTTATAGAGTACAGCATGTTATAAATTTGTCTCCAAATCTCCGGATCTTAGGGCATTCCCACCAAATATGAAGGTGGGTGCCTCTGGTGCCACATAGGTGCCACATAGGAAAGTATGTTGGGGGCACTTGGGAGCGATGCAGACTGGGACTAAGTACCATTGGAGCAACACTTTGTAATTTGCCTCTACCAATGACATATTAATGGAGACTTTTGCTGTATTTTTAGCCATATCCTGCCATTCTCTCAGGAAAAAAAGGGTTTATCTAAGTCTCTTTCCCATGCTAACATGTATCCAAGTTTCCTAGATTGGTCATTAATGATGTGATAAATATTGGACAAAGTGTTAGGGATACCTGCCATTTTCAGACACAGACCTTAAAATGGTGTGATATCTGGGAAGGATTCCTTCAACCCTTGGAGGAAATTATATGTTTGGTGGAATCTCTATATTTCTAAACCTGGCATATCGTATTTAGATTTAGATTTAGTATTCTCCAGACCTAAGACCCAAGCTATCGCAACTCGCAGACTGTTTAATCACTGTGCAGTGAGGTAGGGTCTCCTTTTTATGCGAGACCACTAAGGATACCAGCCTGGAGGTGTAGTAATACTCCGAGGCCTCCTTGTGCCTTAGAAGTGTACATTGTGGTCGCCAAGATCCTACTTCTCCTGGGGCCCCATATAAATTTGTTTATATACTTTTGCAAAGATTTTAGGTTTGTAATGGGTACATCAATCAGGACCGTTTGAAAACAGTACAGTAGTTTCGGCAGCAGGGTCATCTTCACAGCCAATATTTAGCCCATCCATGATAATGGCTGTGATAGCCCATCAGGTGACTCACTTATTCATGTCCCCTCTCAGCTTATGGAAGATTGGTTTTTGATTAGCAGTGAAAAGGATATTAATTGATGAGGTCAAAAACATGCTCAGGTATGGAATTTTATCTTTCCTCCATTGAAAATCAAAGTTAAATTACAGAAATTAAGCCATTGGGATAGGTACGGAGATATTTAGGGACTGGGATTTATTATGGTTTAGTTTCGAGCCCGATAGAGCAGATTTATCGTGGTTTACCTTTGAACCTAATAGAGTGGAGGTGTAGGACTAAAGTCTAGTGTAAGTTAGAGAAGTGAGGTAAGTTAGGCAGTTAGGAAGGGGGGTAAATGGGAAGGATAATATCAATAAAATGTCATCTGCAAAAAGGGCATACTTATGCGGCACTCCTTCCACCTCCAGCCCCTTAATATTTTAATTCATCCTGATCAGGTGAGCCAAGGGGGAAGAAGAGAGGGGGCAACCCTGGCGCATTGCTCTTAATATCGGGAAGGGTGGAGATAAATAGCCTGCCATATTATCCCTGGCAAATGGGGAAGAGTATAAAACTTTAAGTAAGCCCAAAAACTTCGCCAGATCCCTATCTACCCACAGTATACAGCAGGTAGTCCCAGTCTATTGAGTCAAAGGCTTTGTGTAGGTCAAACGAGAGGCACATGATTTTATTTCTATGGACCCCTCCCCAGACTTAGCCTTAGAGATCAGATGGAACAATTGATCCTGGTGGCCATGATCTTCGTCAATATCTTCATGTCGACATTGATTGATATGGGTCTAAAGTTCTGACATGAGGAGGGGTCTCTATCGGGCTTGGGTATAACCGAAATCATTGCCTGTAGCAAATCTGGCAAGGGAAGGCGTCCCTCAATCAGTTGGTTAAAGTATCTAACCATATGAGGTCCCAGGGTGGGGCTAAGCTTTTAAACATATAAGCCGTGCGGGCACAGCAATTTGGAAGGCTTAAGGGCCTTAATAGCCTCCTCCACTTCTTGTAACATGATTTAACCGTTGCCTATGGGCTTCAGGGTAAGGATTGTCAAGTGTTTAAACATTTCCTCAGCTTTTGAGATATCAAAACGTTTTTTATATTGCAATATATTTTTTTAGTAGAATCTACAAAAATTACCACAGCCTTAGTATGCTGTAGTATGCTGTAGCCTCCAGGAGAATATTACTACTCGGAGGCTGTAAGACCTGTGATATTTTATGACGTGGCTGCAGGGTAAAGCAATGCACAGAGCTGCACAACTTCACCAGTAAGGTGAGGGGGAAACATGATGGGACTAAAAAGGGGTTAACTGTAGGAAGGGGTAACTGAATAAGGAGGGGGGGACATGAGGGGGTAAATTAATTGAGCGCTGTGAGGGGGAGGCACATTGAGGGGACTGTGGGGGCCATTACTAGGGGCTGTGAGGACACTACTGGGGGGCTGTGTGCTGACATTACAGGAGACAAAAACTGGGGACTGTGAAGGACATTAGTGGAGGTTGTGTGGACATTATTGGGGACAAAACGGGGAAGCTGTGAGGACATTACCAAAGGCTGTGGGGGACAATACCGGGGGGTGTCAGGACATTTCCTAGGGGGCATTCACAAGTGGCACTAGTGTTGCAAGTGTTGCCAAAAGCGTTGCTAGCGCCCAACGTTTATAGATTATAGAAGCAGGATAACACTGTCAGGATATCAAAATGTAGGAACAATGAAGAACATAAGATGTTGGTGTGGAGAACTCCACAGGGAGGACACATGGCTGAAGAGGAGACGGGGTGATGCCTAATGGAGAAGATCTAGAACAACTACAGGCCAGGGACACGCTGCCTGCAGGCACTGGGAATGAAGTAGGGATTTCTCCTGTTGTCTGTATTTACATATAAGTAAAGTTGTTATTGGCACAACCATATGTGAGGGGGTTATGTACAGGAATATACATACCTCTTGTGTAACCCCCTCATCCTCATAGACTGTAAGCTCTTGTGTTCCATAAGACTGTTTGTGCTCTGTAATGTAATATTATATTTGTATATGTCCCCTATGACTTGTTAAGCGCTGCAAAATTTTATGGCGCTATATAAAGATTATTATTATTATTACAGAAGCGGGAAGGGGCAGAACTTTAGGGGGTGCAGAGGTTGCGATCGCACCTGGGCCCAAGAGGTTTAGGGGGCCCTTATGGTGTCACTTTCCCATACGAGAAGACTATTACTATAAACCATACATTATAGTTGGGGGCCTGGCACAGACTTTGCACTAGGGCCCATCAGCTTCTAGTTACGCCACTGGGAGAGGGCATTACTGAAAGTGTGATACATATGCATTGGTGGCCGTGGGGTTCCTTCTCTTTAGCTTCCTGGGTCATCTTCTGTATATTTGTGTGAAATATTTAGATATTGTGATTGATTCCTTTAATGTGTTGATATGGATGTACCTTTGTTTCCCCTTTCCTCCTTCCTTTTCTCAGGATGTTTCCTAAACCAAACATGCCACAGCTTTTGGTTGATGTTTGTATTTCAAGTTCTATTTATTTTTGTCTTGATTGACATATTGTGGCACATTTACTTACCCAGCCAAGTTCACCCGAAGTGCATTGTCCGATGACAATCCACTGTGCCGCGATTCACTAAGATTGTGCGCGCGATTTCCTGAATATGTCGCTTCCCACTCAGGTCCGCCGTAGTGCACCATTTTCTTTCCAATGTATGTAACTGCAGTGGTTGTGATACAATTTGAATAATAAATCCCGCTCTCAGTCTGAATCAGTCGGATCGTCCCGCAATTTCTGTCCCAGCGGCACAAATCCCGAAAACCATGAACAGTCCGATGGAAATGCGATCCGCTGACCCTTAGTAAATAAGCCCCATTAATGATAACTTGATCTATGAGAAGTTTAGTTTTTTTTTAACAGATGATTTTTAAAAAATATATAATGCTTCTCTACTAAACAGCAGCACCGACACTGTACAGTAATCATTAAAGTGTCGGCACTGCTGTTTAGTGAGGAAGCAGGGACTCCTTGCATCACATAAGAATTCTGTCCCCTGTTGTCAGTGACACAAGACACTGCATGGACCATTTTCATAGACCACACAAAGTGTAAGCCCTAAGCTAAGTAAGAGGTGGCAAAATTTTACTCTGGGTCTTTATATAAATATATGCATTGTCTTCCAGCATCAGACACTGTGATAAATCTGGAACATTTTTAGGGTATCCAAATGTATTTTGTGAAAATATCTGTGGCACTGTTTTCTCTGGATTCACCACTAGAGAGCATAATGATAATATTGCTGAACCACTACTTGTTCATGTTTTATAGTCTGTACCTGGGATTTGTCAAAGTCATATAAATGATAGAATACCTATCAATTTCAGGAGAGGAGCTATATGCCATTCTGGAAACAAATACAATGGGTCGTATGCTGGCAGCTCCCCTTTAAACACTGTGTACAGTTTCTTTGTACTTGTGGTGGTTATACTTGTGCAGATTATCATTCATTGAATTCTGCAAGGAAATAAAAAAACTGCTCAACTGACCTCAGCTTTACCAAAAATAACTTGGCATGGCCAGATGGATGGCTTTGAAGAGTTAGGTCATCCTTTTTCTGGATATGAGAATGTATGTGGCTGTTATATATATATAGGTATATATATATATATATATATATATATATATATATATATATATTATATATATTTATATATATGATCTGTTTATATATTATTATTTATATATCGAAAGCAACTTAAAACTTGCTCCTTTTAAGCATAGGAACTACGGTAATGTTCAAGGAGCACTTCCCCAATACTCACCTCTTGACTTCTTTACGCATCCCTAAATAAATTTATATTTGAGGCATTGTTGCTGTCAAATTCTACCTGTCTGAATCCATATCTTGCCCCATAGATTTAGCAGCATTTTGTTTGTTATTTGTGATCTCTTTAGAGATTTACACCGTAAAATGTGTTTTTATTTTATCTTTTTTTGTGTAAGGGGTTACTTGAACTTGTTAAATTTTACGACTTGGCCTTTTTTAATTTTTTCACTTCCATTTTTCACTCACCACCTTAAAAAATCTATAACTTTTTTATTTTCCACATAAAGAGCTCTGCAACTGCTTATTTTCTGTGTAACATATTGCAGTTCGTAGTGACGGTATTTAATATTGCATGCCGTGTACTGGGAAGCAGGAAAAAAATTCCAAATGCAATGAAAATGGTGAAAAACACATTTGCGTCATTTTCTTGTGGGCTCGGATTTTACAGCTTTTTGTACCCCCTGTACAAAATTTTTTGGGGGGATTTTGTCATCTTCTGGCGCCAATAACTTTTTTATACTCTGGTGTACGGAGCTGTGGGTTGTGTCATTTTTTGCAACTTTTGATGGCGTTTTCATTGCTATAATTTGTAGGACTGTACGGCCTTTCGATCACTTTTTATAAATTTTTTTATATTTTTCAAAGTGGCAAAAAAGTGCTATTTTTTACTTTGGGCGCTATATTCCACTACAGGGTTAAATGCAGTGAAAAAACGTTATTATATTTTGATAGATCGGGCATTTTTGGACGCGGCGATACCTAATGTGTTTATAAATTTTACTGTTTATTAATATTTATATCAGTTCTAGGGAAAGGGGGGTGATTTGAATGTTTTTTTTATTATAATTTATGTTTTAACTTTTTTTTAATTTTTGCTTTTAATATTTTTAAGACTCCCTTGGGTACGTTAACCCTAGGTTGTCTGATCTATCCTATCATATACTGCCATACTGCAATATGGCAGTATATGGGGATTTTACTCCTCATTCATTACAATGTGCTGATAGCACATTGTAATGAATGGGCTAAAACGAGACTGCTTCGGGCCTTCGTGAGACCCGAAGCTGTTATGGCAACGGATCGCTGCTCCCCGTGACGTCATCGGGGAGCGACGATCCGCGGCAAGATGGTTAATGATGCTGGCGGCGAACGACGTGAAAACACCCGCTATATGCAGCAAAGACTTCCCGGCTATGGAGAGGGCTCGGCCAGTGAGCCCTCTCCATGCACCGGGACCCGGCACGGTCTGTACTAGTACGGCGCGCGTCGGGAAGGGGTTAATAAATATCAATGCTAATTTACAGGAGGCTGAGATATAGCTACCCAAGTGATTTCTTGCAGAGTACACCAAAAACAAAATAGCGTCCAGCTCACCAACAAAGCTCTTGGTTTCCCAGTGCACGGAGAAGTAATCCGAAGTCTCTCCGTTCAACAGCATACAAAAGGAAAAACTCCTGCATATACATGGGAATCCATAAAAAATAGTAGCTTTATTTTATCCACATAAAAATCCAGACATCACGATCATCACACAGCAAAAAAACAACGCATTTTGTCCTACCGAAATAAGTCATGGTTTACATTTGATGTAACTGATTTTGTGGATCAATGCAATGTTTTACAACTACGATCCCTCATGTTGGAGTCCCTCCCTAAATCAGATAAATTGGAAAAAGGATTTAATACTAGAAACCCTGTTTTTTATCCAATATCATCACACAGCGGTGTTTTGGACAAGTTCAAAATAATGTGTCAAAATAATCTATATAAGGGTAATCTTAGTATGAGGGAAAAAATGCATTGGAAGATATAAAATAGCCCAAAGATTTGCTAGTATGTATGTCAGATAAAGGGGGGAGGGGGGGGGCAATAGTTTTGCTAAATGCCTCACTATATAAATAATTAAATGAAAAAATGTTATCTGATGTTATCTGATACCGCAAATTGACCAGTGATCCTACAAAAGATGTTCTGTCCAGTTCTGTCCAGTGCAGGAAGGCACAAACATGTGGATACTTGATGAGAAAATTGCAGAATACTTGTATGTAGAATACCTTGTCATGCCAGTTTTCCACTCCCTCCCCAAGGTTCACAAGGGTAAATTCCCTCCCTCATGTAGACCCATTGGGGCAGATTTATCAAGTGTCTGAAAGTCAGAATATTTCCAATTGCCCATGGCAACCAATCACAGCTCCCCTTTAAAATATTCATGAGCACTGGTGAAATGAAAGCTGAGCTGTGATTGGTTGCCATGGGCAACTGGAAATATTCTGACTTTCAGACTGCTTGATAAATCTGCCCCATTGTGGCGGGTATTGGGAGCCTTGGGGAGCGATTGGAAAACTGGCTTGACCATAAGCTACAGCCCTTAGTGGTTATCTCCCCATGCTATCTACAAGACACAAAACATGTCCTTCACATAGTAGATAGATTACAATAGAATAAGGGATATAATTGGACAATGTGCGATGTAGTGGCACTTTACTCCTCAATTCTGTATGACCTTGCAATAAAATATCTATATTTGCATTTAAATAAATATAAATAAATATAGTAGATATTCAGATGAACTTAAAGAGTACATTATCATGATCACTGAGTTTTTGTTACGACAAAATTTTTTTTGTTTTTGACAAGACTTTTTATTTGCAAGTTATTCCCCCTCACTCGCAAATATTTATAAGATTCAATGGGAGGAGAGATTTCTCTTCTCAGATACCAAACCCTTTAAAAAACACGTAAAATGGGCAGGAAGATTAAGAGACGATCTGATATATGTCTGGGAGGGCACTTCAGTAGAATTTAATAACTTTGCCAAATACTGTACATAAATGCCGATGATATGAATTTACAATTTACAACTACCTTATATACTCGAGTATAAGCCTAGTTTTTCAGCACAAAAAAATGTGCTGAAAACCCAAACTCGGCTTATACTCGAGTAAAAAATATATAGGTTTTACCAGGTTTTTGTGGTAAAATTAGGGGCCTCGGCTTATACTTGGGTCGGCTTATACTCGAGTATATACAGTAATTTATTTTATTACAACAACTTTTTTGGATATAACTGTAAGGAGTGACACAACAGGCATTAAAGTGTCTCCCTTTCGCAAAGATATGGCAGGAAATTCGGTGTTATTGGCCACATCGTGTCATCTGCAACATGTGTGTTAACAACATGCCTTTGGGAGAATTAACCAGAAATAGCTCTGATGAGGTTACCTTTAAGGAGGAGTCTAAAATGACGTATAGTAGGTTAGCAGAGAGAGGATACAAAGGTAACATATTGGATGGTGCAATGAGAAAAGTCAATAAGATGCAAAGGAGGGACTTAAACCACGGGAAGTAAAAACAATGAAATGGAGTACAAAAGAAACACCTTTAACATTTGTCACAACATATAGCAAGCAATACAATAAAATAAAAAATATTGGTAAAAGGTATTTACCGATTCTTGAACAAGACGAGGATACAGCAAAATGTCTCCAGACAGGAGTCAGGTTTAGTGCCAGACGAGCCCCTACCATTGGATCAAAGGTATCGCCGAGTTTGTTTTGTAGTGTGAACAATGATGTAGGAAGCAATTATTCTTGGCTTTACTTTCCTGGTAACCAAAAGTCTGGACACTCCATGTGTAGGGCATGCACACATTTAGAGACGGAAAACTGTTTTTCCTCTTATGTAACTAATATTAATTATGATATAAAAACCTACATTAATTGTAATACCTCATATGTTGTATACCTCATAGCGTGTAGTGAATGTTGATTACAGTATGTGGGCTGCATGACGTGTCCTCTAAAGAACAGGATAAGACGTCACCTTTCAGATGTATCCAGCCGCATCACAATACTTTTGAAGTGTTCACAATAAAGATGTTTCTACATTTGTATGGAAGGACATAGAAAAAGTTCAAAAACCATTGAGAGGAGGTGATTTAAATAAGAAACTATTGAATAGGGAGACCTATTGGATGTTTCTGTTAAAAACAAGACACCCAATGGGTCTCAATCTCAGAAGAGATTAGATTTTGTGTTATTAAGCTTGTTATCTGCTCTTAAGTGTGAACAATGACCTAGCTTTAAGTGGTTTTGAAATATTTCATTGATTTGCATATATGTGCCCTTGACCTAGGTGAGTCCTGATGCGATATAACACATATAGATTACCGTATATACGGTATATATGTGCTGAAAAACGTCCCCTCGGCTTATACACGAGTCAATATAAAGTAAAAAATACTTAAAAAATAATAAACTTATATACTCACCCTCCGATGGCCCTGATGCGCAGAACTGCTCCCCCAATGTCCGCGCAGCTCGTCTTCTGGCTTCCGTGCCTGTCTTCTTTCTTCTCTAACATCCTGCTGGGCGCCGCCATCTTTCCCCACAATCTTACAGAAGAAAGAAGACAGGCGCGGAAGCCAGAAGACGAGCCACGCTGACATCGGGGGAGAAGCGCTGCACAACGGGGCCACCGGAGGGTGAGTATAAAAGTTTATTATTTTTTTTAATGCTGGGCTGGCTGTATACTACTGGGGGCAGGCTGTGGTGGCTGTATACTACTGGGGGAAGTCTGGGCTGGCTGTATACTACTGGGAGCAAGCTGTATACTACTGGGGGCAGGCTGTTTACTACTGGGGGCAAGCTAGGCAGGCTGTGTACTACTGGGGGCAGGCTAGGCTGGCTGTATACTACTGGGGGCCAGCTGTTTACTACTGGGGGCAAGCTGTATGCTACTGGGGGCAGGCTGTATACTACTGGGGGCAAGCTGGGCAGGCTGTATACTTCTGGGGGCAGGCTGAGGTGGCTGTATACTACTGGGGTGGCTGTATACTACAGGGGGCAGGCTGGGGTGGCTGTATATTACTGGAGGCAGGCTATATACTACTGGGGGCAGGCTGTATACTACTGGGGACAGGCTGGGCTGGCTGTATACTACTGGGGCAGGCGGGGCTGGCTGTTTACTACTGGGGGCAAGCTGGTCAGGCTGTATACTAAAGGGGGCAGGCTGTATACTACTGGGGGCAGGCGGGGCTGGCTGTATACTACTGGGGGCAGGCTGTTTACTACAGGGGCTGGCTATACACTGGGGGGGGTCTGTGACCAATGCCTTTCCCACCCTCGGCTTATACTCGAGTCAAAAGGTTTTCCCAATTTTTGGTGGTAAAATTATGGGTCTCGGCTTATACTCGGGTCGGCTTGTACTCGGCTTGTATATACGGTATATGCCATTCTATACAGTTTATGTCATCTGCCCTATAGTGTGAGCTGCGACCTAGCATTAAGTGTTTTGAAATTTCTCACTGATTTGTATACATGTGCCTTTGGTTTAGGTGAGTCCTGATATGATATTACATATATATAGATTATAATGAGAAAAAACAAATGGCTTTTTGTAAGATGTTTTTATATAAGTTAACTTTTAATTATGTGTTAAGTTTTGAAGCACTGAGCATTCTCTGGCCAGTTCACACAATTATCAGAGTTCAGGTGAGACTGATTCAGGTGCCTGTTGATTGCACAACTGGTATAAGAATGCTGGGGGCACAACCTAAAAAATGTAAACCATGACTCAGTCTGGTAGGATGAAACGCATAGTTTTTTTTTTGCTGTGTCCATGATCGTGATGTCTGGATTTTTATGTGGATGAAATAAAGCTACTATTTTATACGGATTCCCATGGATATGCTAGAGTTTTTCCCTGTTGTATGCAAGTGATTTCTTGGGAGAACCTCGGTCATTGCTAGTTGCTAGGGGCGTCAATTTGCCAGGTTGGCTGTTCAGCTCACATTCCAGCAATATGTCCGAGTTGTGCATACGGAACCCAAAGCCGATTGGAAACATCGGATACGCTCATGTCTATGAAAGTGTCATGCACGGAGGTGTGGGAGAGTCTCTTGAGGCTAAAGACAGTGGACTCCCTGGACCACCGCAGGGGATAATGATACTAGCCGCAACCCGGGAGCGGAGTCTATGTGGATCCCTGGTCTTCACCAAAGCCCGCCGCAAAGCGGGATGGTATTGCTGCAGCGGGGTAGCAGCCAAGGTAGTGACACAGGGTAGGCAGGACCTCTGGATGGCAGGACCTCTGGTTGGCAGGACATCTGGTTGGCAGGACCTCAGGATGGCCACCAGGATACAGGACCGCCACAGGAGTACAGGAGCGCCACAGGAGTATAGAACCGCCACAGGAGTACAGAACCGCCACAGGAGTACAGGACCGCCACAGGAGTAAAGGACCGCCACAGGAATACAGGACCGCCACAGGAATACAGGAACACCACAGGAACACAGGAATACCACAGGAACATGGGAAAAAAAAGGAGGCGTCTGGAAACACACAGGAACAAGGAGGCGTCTGGAAATGCTCAGGAAACACGGAGGGCTTTCACTTCAGTGGAAGGACTTGAAGATCCCACAGAGAGTGAAGGGAGGTGCCGGATCATAAGGGCGACATGGATTGCGGCACCCGCGATCCGAGATCCGAGATATGGATTGCGGGGTCACCTATAACAGAAAGACACCTTTTGTTATTTTCTTTGACACTTCAATATATGGAACTCATGTTTTCATTGATACCATGATGACGTTGATTCAGAGATTAAGTAATTAACATGAAACATCAGGTTATCAAAGCAGGTTATGATCTACCAACTACAGATTACATTATAATGTTTTGTTAAGCATATGTAGTCATAATCTACAGCATTGCAAGAGATCATGAAATAACAGTTAACCCCCAAATCCACTCGTAACAGTGTTAAATAGCCATTGTGGAGGGCCCATCCATCTTAATGAAAACAGGTATAAACATAAACACACAAGACAAACACACAAAGGTAAAAGACATGTGGGCCATTTCTTAAGCAACCCTCTGCTGTGACAACGCGCCCCAATATGATTTCCAAAGTTTTACTCGTCTCCCTGCCTGCATGTTTCCTGTGTCCCCAGGGTGTGGTTTGATCAAGCAGCAGGTTCCCTCGCCCTCTGTGAAATGCTTGTCACACTGCATTTAAAAAAAACCCTCCTCCCTTTCACTCCGGACCCCTTCCTCACTCCTCTTCTTACTTTACTCGCTGATCGCAGCAAGAAGCACCTTCTTCTGCCCAGCACAGATAGAGTGGAGACGGCTGGACCATCTTCTCTAATGCACTTATTTTTGCTAAAAATAAATAGTTTATCATAAGTCTATAGAACTACATTCACATATGTTATGAATATATATAAATGGACTGAATGTCTGCTGTCAGTGTTCATTTAAATCATGCTAGCTTTTAGAGCATAGCAAAAAGTCTTGTGGTGACGGCTTCCACCCCTGGTCAATATCCCCGTCACAGGCTTACCTTCAGCCACCGTATTTGGCCATGTTTCAGCTCCCTTAGGGCACGGCCAGCAGTCTCTCTCTTGGTAGCCCCCTGCTCTCCAACATCGCCATTTTGTGCTTGGTGATGTTAGAGAGAGGAGTGCTAGCGATCTGTCCCATTACTGCACTTTTAGCGATCTTACCCATTCCCCCCACAACTGCACTTTTAAGTGCAATCTAATAAAAGGAGTAGTTGTTGTTGAAGGAGTGGTCTTGTGGAGGACTCGTTGTCATTAGTAGTCATGTGGAGGATGTGGAGGAGTAGTAGTTCTGTGGAGTAGTAGTTCTGTGGAGTAGTAGTTCTGTGGAGGCAGAGTATTTCTATGTAGGAGGAGTAAGTCTGTGGAGGAGGAGTAGGTCTGTGGAGGAGTAGTAGTTCTGTGGAGGTGTAGTAGTTCTGTGAGTGTAGCAGTCTTGTGAAGGAGTAGTAGTCTTCTGGAGGAGTTTTAGTCGTGTGGAGGAGTAATCATGTGGAGGAGGATTAGTTCTGTGGAGGAATAGTTCTGTGAAAGAGGAGTAGTCGTGTGGAGGAGTAGTTGTCTTCTGGAGGAGTTGTAGTCATGTGGAGGAGTAGTAGTTCTGTGAAGTACTAGTTCTGTGGAGGAGTAGAAGTTCTGTGGAGGAGGAGTAGGTCTGGAGAGGAGTAGTAGTTCTGTGGAGGAGTAGAAGTTCTGTGGAGGAGGAGTAGGTCTGGGGAGGAGTAGTAGTTCTGTGGAGGAGTAGCAGTTCTGTGGAGGAGTAGCAGTCGTGTGGAGGAGTAGTAGTTCTGAGGAGGAGGGGTTCTGTGGAGGAGGAGTAGTTCTGTGGAGGAGGAGTAGTTCTGTGGAGGAGGAATAGTTCTGCGGAGGAAGAGTAGTTCTGTGGAGGAGGAGGAGTTGTGTCTAGGAGTAATAATCTTCTGGAGAATTAGTAGTCTTCTGCAGGAGTAGTAGTTCTTAAGAGGAGTGCCCACCCTTAATACACAGTGCCAACCCAGAGATGACCCGAGATATGATAGATTATGTAAGGTCAGGTCCCTAATAAAGTATCTGAGTGCAAAATTTATGGAAATATATACCCCCGAGAAGCACCTATCGAGTCCTTGGTACATTTCAAAGGGAGGTATGGCGTTAAGATGTATTAGCTGTGTGAGAGTGGAAAGACTCTAGAATAGTGCCCCCAGAATGCCCCCCCCCAGAATGCTGTCAGTGACTTGTCCCCTGTTAATCACCTGAGGGTTTGATACTTTGTATCCAGATGTGGAATTGGGTGGATACATTTTCCTTAAGTTGTGAATTTCGCTACGGATTTGGTGCACCTTCTACTGGATCAGGGCTACCACCTCTATGTATATAATTTTTACACCAGCAGTACCCTTCTCAAGAACCTCGCTTCCAGACAAACTGTGGCATGCGGCACTGTTAGAAGGAATCAGAGAGGACTCTCTAAGTCGCTGCTATGGCAAAAACTCAGAAGGCACGAGTGCCGAGCACTATGCAGTGACTCAATATTGTGTGCTAAGTACAAGGATAAGAGAGAGGACGTTGTATTAACAACAATACATGTGTCGACTATGCCGTCCTGCAGGGGGATGAGCGGCGAGTCAGGGAGGTGGTGGGCAAGTCAGGGAGGTGGTGGGCGGGTCTGGGAGTTGGCGGGTGGGCGATCCAGGAGAGAGGTGGGTGGGTCAGGAGTGGGCAGTAGCCTGGAGGGGCCCGGGGGCAAAATCCGGCAGGCAGCTCCTGAACCTTATGGTCCCCATAGCAGCCACTACAGTGGTAGTTACGCCACTGCCCAGCGGTATTAGTTTGTAAAAATACATTGGCACTAACATGGCATATTTGAGGGGAAAAAAAATTAATTATTACTCTGCACTATTCACTTTGTATTACATTTGACCCAGGATCTTTGGGGTTAAAATACTTATACAACCCTTTCCTAAAATGGGATCACTTCTCAGGGATTTCTATTGTACTGGTACCTCAGGAGCTCTGCGACCATGACATGACACTCCAAATCCAAACCGTGAAAACGGAAGTCCAAAAGCTAAATTTCGCTCCTTTTTCGCTCCTTCATTTCTCAACCCTACTGTGTGCCCAGTCTGTCCATTATTGGCACATATTGGGTATTTTGGGACCACCCGCAGAATGATTTTTGGGGTGTTTGTCTAAAGTGGCTTGAGTAAGGAACAATATATTTGGCACTAAAATGGCATATTTGAGGAAAAAATGCAATGCATCACTTACTTTGTATTAAATTTTTGCCAGCATGTTGGGGGTTAAAATGCCCAATCCATTTTTGTTTGCTTCTAGATGTAACCCCTGCTAAGAGCACAACATGTGAACAAGACAATGTAATTGCTGGGCAGCAGGGGTTAAGACCAGCAGCTAGCAGCACCTACTCCTCAGGAGCAGACTGGACTACATCTCCCAGCAATCACTGCTGCTCTGTGCCACTGACACTGATAGGAGGAGTTGCTGGAGAAAGGGCTGATGGGAAAAACAAGGGATTGTGGGGAGGAGAAGGGAGAGAGACCTCATGTGCAGCAGAGAGGACTGACAGCACATGGCAGAGTGTAGAGAGTCCTGCACTGAGAGTGACACAGCAGAGGACTAGAGACAGCCCAGCAGCTCAGCCCCAGAGGAGAAGAGGACCTGCTGGAGGAGCTCCACCTCTGCACCACAGCCTGATCCCCAGGAGGTCTCCACATCCACCACACAGGAGGTTCCTGCCTGTCCCTCCATTACCATCCATGTGCCTGGTCCCAGCCACAAGCAGAAGCCTGGGTGCAGTTACTCAGAGTTGTGAGTAGACTTTATTGTTAGTAAGGAGTTTGCAGGAGTGCTGAAAGTATTAAGTGCACCAACGTTGCAGAAAGCGCGCCAACGTCCGCGGCAACTGGGCCCCAACGATTGGACTGTGTAATATGCATAGCTGCAGCATAATAGTGTAATCTGTGCAGGTAGAGAGAGTGTGTTGTCATCTGCAGAGTGTGTGATAGTGACAGGTGTCATTTCTGTTGTGTTCTGATTTATCCCCTCTGTTGCTCACAGAGCTCCTTAGTTAAAGGGACCCCTCTGCACCATTATCCCAACCAGGCCTAGGGAGTGCAGTTACCCTTTATTGCCACTAGCAGTACATTTTAGTAGAAAATCTGCCTTTGTAAATATTTTATTCCTGTTTATGTTTTTCCCTGTTTGCATTCATTGCACTTGGCTCATCCCTAATTCCTTCCCTCACAATAAACCTGCCAAGTTGTTTTACCCTTACCTATTGTGAGTGTGTGTTAAGCTTAGGCAGGGGTTTCCCGAGTCAACCCCTGGCAGAAGAGGAAAGCCCTCCTGCTTACCTACAGAGCTTCAAGCAAGATTCGGGTGGAGGCACTGCGCCATATTGAGTTTGAAGTCGCCATACACCCTTCCAGCAGAGGTAGGCCTGAAGGGGTGTTACAGTGGAGGCACTGCTGAGATTGAACAAACAAAACAGTTGCCATGGAGACTTTAACAGAGAGAGAAGTGTCCACATGGTGTGAGGAGATGTGCATTGGTGATGAAAAAAGTTTTGCCTTGTGTGGTAAATTCTTTCATGTATCTGATGATGAGATACTGCAGATAGTGAATGAACTTCCTGGTGTCACCCATGCAAAGGTGGTTGATCGCAGGGGTGATGAAGATACACCATTCCCAGCAGCATTAATAGCAACTGATAAGATTTTGGAAAGAGAATACTTTGCATCAGTTATAGCTGTGCCGCCAGGACATGGTAGGCAATGGAAAATCATATGGCCTATGAGGCCTGCAGTGATTGGGCAACAGGATCCAAACACACAGCATAGGAGGCCTAGTAGATGTTTACCTCCTACCCCACTATCAGCCAGATCTGAAGAAACACCAGCTTCTGCTGACATGCTGGTAGCAGCTATGGAAAGGTTAGTGAGTCAGTTTGCAAAGATTCAGCCAGAGTCCAGCTATCGCCGTTTGAGGACTTTCTCAGGTATCACTCCAATCCCAGCTGGTGAAGAGGGGTATGACACATGGAGAGATGTGTCCCTGCAGTACCTGCAAGAGTGGCAGTGCACGGATGCAGTAAAGAAGCAGAGAATAGTGGAGAGTTTGAAGGGTCCAGCTATGGAGGTAGTGCAGGCTGCTTGGCGAAGTGATCCTAATGCAACTTTTCAAGACTATATGGCTGCTCTTGAGGATGCTTTTGGGACTCCAGAAGATGCAACAGACCTTCTTTATAAGCTCCGCACCACTTACCAGGAACCGGGTGAGAAATTATCTGACTATCTTTACCGACTGGACAAACTAGTGCACAGAATTGTGTCCAAAGGCGGGCTCAGTTCTCAAGATGTGGACCGGTACCGTTTGGATCAAGTACTGCGAGGTGCTCTCACCAATGATCCCACTGCTCAAAGACTAAGGTGCTGCGACAAAGAGAAGGTTCCTCCTTCCTTCCATCTGTTGCTGAAAGAAGTCAGACAGGAAGAAGCTATTATGGCAGCCCGAGAGCAAACATCCAAAAGAGTCACTGCTGCTACTCTAAAGGCTGAGCCAAGCCGAGAGGAGGAGCTTCTCAAAATCATTGAGAAGCAAGCAGAACAAATTTCTCAACTCCTAAAAAGCCATACAAAAGAAGTTGAGAGGTTGAAACAGGTTCCCACTACATCCCATGAGAGACAACCACGATCCACTAGAAGCACCAGTCAGGATCGACAAAGAGATGGAGACCGAGAGACAGAGGGATGTTATGTTTGTGGGGATCCCAGCCATGTTGCTCGGCGATGTCCAAACAGGTGGAGTCCTAAGAAGTCTCTTTCCCATTACGAAAACAAGCTGTCGGGAAACGGGGAAGGGGGTCAGTAGAGTCCCATACTGACCCCCATTCAAGGTCAAATGCTTGCCCCACCACTCCATCCACTGCCGCTCAACCGGGACAATTTCCGAAAGACTTGGTTGGACCAGCCCCACATGTTCCAGCTAGTATTAATGGCCAGCCCTGCACTGTGCTGCTGGACAGCGGGTCTCAAGTGTCTATCATCTTTGAAAAATGGTACAAGAAATACCTCTCAGGGGTGCCCCTTCAGCCATTGTCTGGACTTGTTGTTTGGGGTTTGAGTGAACATAGCTACCCTTACAGAGGATATGTGTCTGTTATGCTACGCTTTCCAAAGACAGTTGCTGGAGTGGAGAAAGAAATACCCATCATAGCACTGGTCTGTCCGGAGGCGGAAGGAGACCAGAGATCCATACCGGTCATAGTAGGAACAAATGCCAACATTTTCCGTACATTAGCCCAGTGGTGCCGAGAAATTGGTGGTGATAACTATTCACAGACCCTCACTATTCACCCTGCTTGTCTGGCTGCTTATATTAGAAAGGAGGAAGAAAGGAGGGAGCTACATCAGGAATGTTTTGATCCCTGTTTTGAAGGTAGTGACCTGAAGAAATATGAAAAGGAGTCACTAATAAAAGGCATGATGGAACGTAGAGAAGCATTCTCCCTAGGTGACTGGGATCTGGGCCTGGCGCAGGGAGTGGAGCATCGCATTAGGCTGACGGATGAGAAGCCTTTCCGAGAGAGGTCTCGAAGGCTAGCTCCTGCAGATATTGAAGACGTCAGGCAGCACTTACGAGGCCTACTAGATGCAGGAGTCATCATAGAGTCCAATAGCCCATATGCTTCTCCCATTGTTATTGCCCGCAAGAAAAATGGGGATATTCGGATGTGTGTGGACTACCGTACTCTGAATCGGCGCACAGTCCCTGATCAGTATACAGTCCCCAGGATTGATGAAGCTCTAGATTGCTTACAGGGCAGCCAGTGGTTTTCCGTGCTGGATCTCCGAAGTGGCTATTACCAGATACCCATGAATAAGGAGGATCAAGAGAAGACGGCTTTCATTTGTCCCATTGGATTCTTCCAGTTCCAAAGAATGCCTCAAGGAGTTACTGGCGCACCTGCAACGTTCCAAAGGTGCATGGATCAGGTGATGGGAGACATGAATTTTCGGGAGGTATTGGTCTACCTGGATGATCTGATCGTGTTTGGACAAACCCTAGAAGAACACAACCAGAGGCTATTCAAGGTGTTGGACAGATTGAAGAAAGCTGGGCTGAAATTGTCCCTTGAAAAATGTCGGTTCTGCCAAAAGGCCGTGAAGTATGTGGGACACATTGTCAGCCGGGAGGGGATCTCTACTGATCCAGCTAAAGTGGAAGCTGTTGTTAACTGGCCCAAACCCACCAAGTTGGGGGAGCTTAGATCCTTTCTAGGATTTTGTGGGTACTACAGAAGATTTGTACCACAGTACTCAAAGATTGCCAAGCCTCTAACTGCTCTCACCCAGGGATATCCACCTCCCAGAAAGAACTTGCATACCATGAAGGTGAAAGGGAAGACCTTTTTCAAGGTTAATGAACCATTTGGAGAGAGATGGACACCTGCGTGTGATGATGCTTTTGAGAAGCTGAAGTCCTGCCTAACCCAGGCTCCGGTGTTAGCCTATGCAGACCCTAACAAGAAGTATGTGCTGCATGTGGATGCATCCTTTGAAGGCCTTGGAGCAGTTCTGTACCAGGAGCATGGTGGAATTCTGCGGCCAGTCTACTACATCAGTCGAGGATTAACCCCCAGTGAGCGCAATTACCCGGCTCACAAACTAGAGTTCCTGGCATTGAAATGGGCAGTGGTGGACAAGCTCCATGATTATCTGTATGGGGTACAGTTTGAAGTTCACACCGACAACAATCCCCTGACTTACGTGAGGACCACAGCTAAGCTTGATGCGACTGGGCACAGATGGCTTGCAGCATTAGCTGTATATGAATTCAGCTTAAAGTATAGGCGAGGAACCACAAACATTGATGCTGACGCCCTTTCCCGCCTGCCCAGGCAGTCGCTGAATGAAGAGGAAGAAGCTTGGTTAGAATTACCTGCTCCAGAAGTGAAAGCTCTATGTCACAAGCATCAAGCTGCCACTATTCCTCTCAAGGGATGTGCAAAATTCCTAGGAGTGTCTGAGAAAGCTCTGCCACCTTTGTTTTGCAAGTTGACTAGGGTGAACACAGACTCCTTGCCTCAACTGACCCGAAACCAAATGGAAAAGGCCCAACAAGAAGATCCTTCTGTGGGAGTGGTTCGATGGTGTGTGAAAAGAACAAGGAGGCCTGAAAGAAATGCACTGAAGACCGAGGAGTCCATTTTACTAGCTCGTCAGTTGGAACATCTAGTTGTGAGAGCTGGCCTGCTCTACCGGGAGGTTAAACGTCAAAATGGAGAGGTCCGAAGACAGCTGGTTCTACCCACTCAGTTTCGGAATATGGTCATGAAAGCTTTACATGATGACCATGGACACCTTGGAATTGAGAAGACAACTGGTCTCGTTGCGGACAGATTTTACTGGCCGAGAATGGAAGCGGACATCGAGGGTTATTGCAAGTCATGTGCTCGGTGTGTCCTGAGGAAAACTTTGCCAACTCGATCAGCGCCTTTGGTGAACATCAACAGCGATGGTCCGATGGATTTAGTGTGTATTGATTTCCTCTCCATTGAGCCAGATGAGGGCAACATCTGCAACGTCCTAGTAGTCACTGATCATTTCACCCGCTATGCACAGGCCTACTGCACTAAAGACCAGAGGGCAGTCACTGTCGCAAAAACATTGTGGGAAAAATTCTTTGTACACTACGGATTGCCAGCTCGCATCCATACTGACCAAGGAAGAGATTTTGAGAGTCGACTGATCAAAGAGCTGTGTGAGATATGTGGGATCAAGAAGTCTAGAACCACCCCTTTCCACCCACAAGGGGATCCTCAACCGGAGAGGTTCAACCGCACCCTTCTCAATATGTTGGGTACTTTGGACACCAAGCAAAAGGGACGCTGGAGCCGTCATATAAGTCAGTTGGTCCATGCTTACAATTGTACAAAGAATGAGTCGACGGGGTACTCCCCTTACTTCCTCATGTTTGGGAGAGAAGCTAGGCTACCAGTGGATATCAGCTTTGGAGTGTCACCCGACCATTCATCTGGGAAGACTTATATGAAATATGTGTCCCAGTTAAAGGAAGAATTGAAAAGGGCTTACGGATTGGCTGATCAAGCTTCTGGTCGAGCAGGGACACGAAACAAGATCCGCTATGACCGCAGGGTACGAGAACACATTCTGCAACCTGGAGATAGAGTTCTCATTCAACAGCTGGGTCTTCCGGGAAAACACAAGCTTGCTGATCGTTGGAAACCAGAGCCCTATGTGGTAGTTGAGAAGCTGCCTGGTGTTCCATCTTACAGAGTTAAACCTGAGAATGGAAGTGGAATAATAAAGACCTATCATCGTCAACATCTGTTGCCTGTGGGACAGAACATCAGATTGCAACAGTCACAAGAAGATGGGGCCTCATCAGTCACCCGGCGTCCTAGAAGGAGTCCTCGTCATAGAAGAATAGTCGATCCGGTAGTCACCCCTGAAAGCAGTGATAGTGACTCCAGTGATGAGTGGGGGTTAGACTATAGATGTGAAGGAGATCCATATCCTATCATTCATGACAGTCCAGAGCAGTGTCTTCCTGTGGACAACCAAGATGAACCCAGTCCAGAGGCTATCCTCCTTTGTCCACAGTCGGGGGAGAATTCAGAAGGAATAAAGTCACCAGGCGAAGAAGTATCTATCACAGAACCTGAGTCAATATGTCAAGAGCTGGGGGTTGAGGAGGGAACTCCTGCAGTACACACTCGTCCCACAAGGAACACTAGACCACCCATGATGCTGACCTATGATAGAATGGGTCAAGCTACTGAGGTCCCTAGAGTTGTACGACCCCAATTCACTAGTCAGTGGCCATACTTTCCCTCTGTGTCCCTGTGGCCAAATGATTTGTGTGTTTCTGGTAGTGGTGTTAGTCAGGATGCTTTCACACCAATTGTTATTTTAGGTGGCGAGTCATCTTATCATGCTGGGCCTTCCAATGTGACTCACCAGGGGGAGAGTGTAACCCCTGCTAAGAGCACAACATGTGAACAAGACAATGTAATTGCTGGGCAGCAGGGGTTAAGACCAGCAGCTAGCAGCACCTACTCCTCAGGAGCAGACTGGACTACATCTCCCAGCAATCACTGCTGCTCTGTGCCACTGACACTGATAGGAGGAGTTGCTGGAGAAAGGGCTGATGGGAAAAACAAGGGATTGTGGGGAGGAGAAGGGAGAGAGACCTCATGTGCAGCAGAGAGGACTGACAGCACATGGCAGAGTGTAGAGAGTCCTGCACTGAGAGTGACACAGCAGAGGACTAGAGACAGCCCAGCAGCTCAGCCCCAGAGGAGAAGAGGACCTGCTGGAGGAGCTCCACCTCTGCACCACAGCCTGATCCCCAGGAGGTCTCCACATCCACCACACAGGAGGTTCCTGCCTGTCCCTCCATTACCATCCATGTGCCTGGTCCCAGCCACAAGCAGAAGCCTGGGTGCAGTTACTCAGAGTTGTGAGTAGACTTTATTGTTAGTAAGGAGTTTGCAGGAGTGCTGAAAGTATTAAGTGCACCAACGTTGCAGAAAGCGCGCCAACGTCCGCGGCAACTGGGCCCCAACGATTGGACTGTGTAATATGCATAGCTGCAGCATAATAGTGTAATCTGTGCAGGTAGAGAGAGTGTGTTGTCATCTGCAGAGTGTGTGATAGTGACAGGTGTCATTTCTGTTGTGTTCTGATTTATCCCCTCTGTTGCTCACAGAGCTCCTTAGTTAAAGGGACCCCTCTGCACCATTATCCCAACCAGGCCTAGGGAGTGCAGTTACCCTTTATTGCCACTAGCAGTACATTTTAGTAGAAAATCTGCCTTTGTAAATATTTTATTCCTGTTTATGTTTTTCCCTGTTTGCATTCATTGCACTTGGCTCATCCCTAATTCCTTCCCTCACAATAAACCTGCCAAGTTGTTTTACCCTTACCTATTGTGAGTGTGTGTTAAGCTTAGGCAGGGGTTTCCCGAGTCAACCCCTGGCAGAAGAGGAAAGCCCTCCTGCTTACCTACAGAGCTTCAAGCAAGATTCGGGTGGAGGCACTGCGCCATATTGAGTTTGAAGTCGCCATACACCCTTCCAGCAGAGGTAGGCCTGAAGGGGTGTTACATAGAGAAAGTATTAAAGGGTTAACAGACTTCTCAAATGCTGAATTGAATAGTTTGAGATGTTCATAAAATGATGTTACATGTGGGGGTTTATAGTACATAAGCCTTTATGGGGCACTTCCAAACTGAATTGGACACCAAAAATCTCTTGAAAATCTGAGAAGTTGCTAAACTTTAAACCTTCTCGCATCCGTTAAGAAAAAGGAAACATAAAACAAATTATGGAAATAAAAAGAAGACCAATGGAAAAAGGTTTGTCTAAAAACTAGAACATTTAAAACTTTGAAAAACTATAATGGGGGTCATTTACTCGGGGCCTGAATCGCTATGTTTTGTCAGGTTTTTACAGAATTTTTACAGAATTTTTTGAAAAAAAGTGTCGCTAGACACGCTTACCTGCACCCACGATAGGACGGTGAACTCCAATGAACTCCGACGGACTTCAGCGCAGCAGCGACACCTAGTGGACATTGGGCGCACCACCTTAGTGAATCGCCGGAAGACCCGAATCCTCGGCGGAAAACGCGCTGCTAGATCGCGAATGGACCGGGTAAGTAAATCTGCCCCAATGTCTCATGAGTAAACAGTCTCAAAATCACAGGGATATGTTTAAGTGCTCACAAGTGTTGACATAACAGGAAGAGATACTGGTCAAATTTAAAATAAAAGTTCAGAGCCTTAACGTACAAACAGGCTACATCCTTAAGGGGTAAAAAGTCAAATAGTACTCAATGTTTTGCATTGTAAATCATTCTGGATTAGACTGCCGCAGCTAGGGCTGTTGGTGCATGTACGCCGATACTCACTTGCCCACAACAAGTTCAGTCCAGACCAGGTAATGTCATAATGTACAATGCAATGTACCTCAAATATCAGGAATGCTGGATATACTGTAGCAAAGTAGATGTTTGGTACTTTATAGGTTGATAGATGCTGGAGGCCTTTTTTCTCTTTCTTACTTACAGGAAACCTGTCATCCATGTCCCCACAGACACTAAACAGCATATTACCAAACAGTCTTTATAAAAGTTCTGCAATTTTTAGTAAAACCAATAAATTTAAGTTCACCTGGCTGCCTGCCAGCCACTGGAAAACACTTTGTCATCAGGCATTTAAAAAAACATTCCCTCCTGCTTTTCCCTCCTTTCCCCCTCCCTTCTCACTAGCCACAGCAAGTGAATCTCGCTCTTGCACAGTCAATACCTTCTGTATACCTTCTGCGCAATGGAATTGCGCAGATACAGTGGAGACACCCAGCTCATAATCACTGTTATCTACATGTGCCACATTTTGCACTGGGTTGCTAGGCAGTGAGCCAGGTATGCTACTCACTACGGAGGTTGCTAGACAGTGAGGCATAAACTCCATAATGAGTTGCAGACCTGGATCACTGCCAAGCAACTTGGCTTGTGATGCGGCGCATGCACAGATAGAAGATGCGAGCCGGCTGAGACAGGAGATGCTGCATTGTAAGTATTATTTTGTTATATTTATACCACTTTGGGTATGTATATAAATGTGGAAATGTATATGAAATGTATATGAAATGTATATAAAAAGTTACCAGCTACTGATACTGTTAACAAAGTTTTCTTGCAGTAAACTGTAAGGGGATCGGCACATGCTCTTTGTGTATAGCAGTATCGCAGTATTAAAGGTTTGCTGTATTATGCACAGATTTGATTACAAGCTGACACGTTACTTATTTCTCCAGATACTGATACAGAAAGAGTTATAACTAGAGATGAGCGAACATACTCGTCCGAGCTTGATGCTCGATCGAGCATTAGCGTACTTGTAACTGCTCGTTGCTCGGACGAGTATTTCGCCCGCTCGAGAAAATGGCAGCTCCCGCCGTTTTGCTTTTTGGCGGCCAGAAACAGAGCCAATCACAAGCCAGGAGACTCTGCACTCCACCCAGCATGACGTGGTACCCTTACACGTCGATAGCAGTGGTTGGCTGGCCAGATCAGGTGACCCTGGGATAGACTAGCCGCTGCCCGCGCTGCTCGGATCATTCTCTGTCTGGATGCCGCTAGGGAGAGAGCTGCTGCTGCTCAGGGAAAGCGTTAGGGTGTTCTATTAGCTTACTGTTAGGCAGGAGTGATTCTAAAAGAACCCAACAGCCCTTCTTAGGGCTACAATAACGTTATAATTTTTTTTTTTTTTTATTTGCAGCTAGTACCATATTGTGAGGAATTAGCAGGGGGACTTGCTACCGTTGTGTTTAGCTCTTAGTGACACACATATCCACCTCAAACACCAAAGTGGGAAAATTTATTAGGGGTTTGAGTACAATTAGGCACAGTCTGCCAGTTTCTTTTTATTTTACGTTTATTTTTTTCATAACTCAGCGTCATCTCATCTGGCATAGTAGTGTGCTGTAATACTTGGCTAGAAAATAGCCATAGGAGAATACAAACGTCTTAATTACGCCTACAGTAGCGTTATATATATTTGATTTCTGGTTGATCTGCTGGTGGCTGTACTTGCTGCAGTGCATCTACTATCAAATTGGGAGCAATTTGGAGTCAGACTTGCGACCACTGTGTTTTAGTGACGCACATATCCATCGCAAAGACCGAAGTGGGAAAATTTATTAGGGCCCGGGGTTGTATTTCAATTAGGCACAGTCTGCCAGTTTCTTTTTATTTTACGTTTATTTTTTTCATAACTCAGCGTCATCTCATCTGGCATAGTAGTGTGCTGTAATACTTGGCTAGAAAATAGCCATAGGAGAATACAAACGTCTTAATTACGCCTACAGTAGCGTTATATATATTTGATTTCTGGTTGATCTGCTGGTGGCTGTACTTGCTGCAGTGCATCTACTATCAAATTGGGAGCAATTTGGAGTCAGACTTGCGACCACTGTGTTTTAGTGACGCACATATCCATCGCAAAGACCGAAGTGGGAAAATTTATTAGGGCCCGGGGTTGTATTTCAATTAGGCACAGTCTGCCATTTCCTTTTTTATTTTACGTTTATTTTTTTCATAACTCAGCGTCATCTCATCTGGCATAGTAGTGTGCTGTAATACTTGGCTAGAAAATAGCCATAGGAGAATACAAACGTCTTAATTACGCCTACAGTAGCGTTATATATATTTGATTTCTGGTTGATCTGCTGGTGGCTGTACTTGCTGCAGTGCATCTACTATCAAATTGGGAGCAATTTGGAGTCAGACTTGCGACCACTGTGTTTTAGTGACGCACATATCCATCGCAAAGACCGAAGTGGGAAAATTTATTAGGGCCCGGGGTTGTATTTCAATTAGGCACAGTCTGCCAGTTTCTTTTTATTTTACGTTTATTTTTTTCATAACTCAGCGTCATCTCATCTGGCATAGTAGTGTGCTGTAATACTTGGCTAGAAAATAGCCATAGGAGAATACAAACGTCTTAATTACGCCTACAGTAGCGTTATATATATTTGATTTCTGGTTGATCTGCTGGTGGCTGTACTTGCTGCAGTGCATCTACTATCAAATTGGGAGCAATTTGGAGTCAGACTTGCGACCACTGTGTTTTAGTGACGCACATATCCATCGCAAAGACCGAAGTGGGAAAATTTATTAGGGCCCGGGGTTGTATTTCAATTAGGCACAGTCTGCCAGTTTCTTTTTATTTTACGTTTATTTTTTTCATAACTCAGCGTCATCTCATCTGGCATAGTAGTGTGCTGTAATACTTGGCTAGAAAATAGCCATAGGAGAATACAAACGTCTTAATTACGCCTACAGTAGCGTTATATATATTTGATTTCTGGTTGATCTGCTGGTGGCTGTACTTGCTGCAGTGCATCTACTATCAAATTGGGAGCAATTTGGAGTCAGACTTGCGACCACTGTGTTTTAGTGACGCACATATCCATCGCAAAGACCGAAGTGGGAAAATTTATTAGGGCCCGGGGTTGTATTTCAATTAGGCACAGTCTGCCAGTTTCTTTTTATTTTACGTTTATTTTTTTCATAACTCAGCGTCATCTCATCTGGCATAGTAGTGTGCTGTAATACTTGGCTAGAAAATAGCCATAGGAGAATACAAACGTCTTAATTACGCCTACAGTAGCGTTATATATATTTGATTTCTGGTTGATCTGCTGGTGGCTGTACTTGCTGCAGTGCATCTACTATCAAATTGGGAGCAATTTGGAGTCAGACTTGCGACCACTGTGTTTTAGTGACGCACATATCCATCGCAAAGACCGAAGTGGGAAAATTTATTAGGGCCCGGGGTTGTATTTCAATTAGGCACAGTCTGCCAGTTTCTTTTTATTTTACGTTTATTTTTTTCATAACTCAGCGTCATCTCATCTGGCATAGTAGTGTGCTGTAATACTTGGCTAGAAAATAGCCATAGGAGAATACAAACGTCTTAATTACGCCTACAGTAGCGTTATATATATTTGATTTCTGGTTGATCTGCTGGTGGCTGTACTTGCTGCAGTGCATCTACTATCAAATTGGGAGCAATTTGGAGTCAGACTTGCGACCACTGTGTTTTAGTGACGCACATATCCATCGCAAAGACCGAAGTGGGAAAATTTATTAGGGCCCGGGGTTGTATTTCAATTAGGCACAGTCTGCCAGTTTCTTTTTATTTTACGTTTATTTTTTTCATAACTCAGCGTCATCTCATCTGGCATAGTAGTGTGCTGTAATACTTGGCTAGAAAATAGCCATAGGAGAATACAAACGTCTTAATTACGCCTACAGTAGCGTTATATATATTTGATTTCTGGTTGATCTGCTGGTGGCTGTACTTGCTGCAGTGCATCTACTATCAAATTGGGAGCAATTTGGAGTCAGACTTGCGACCACTGTGTTTTAGTGACGCACATATCCATCGCAAAGACCGAAGTGGGAAAATTTATTAGGGCCCGGGGTTGTATTTCAATTAGGCACAGTCTGCCAGTTTCTTTTTATTTTACGTTTATTTTTTTCATAACTCAGCGTCATCTCATCTGGCATAGTAGTGTGCTGTAATACTTGGCTAGAAAATAGCCATAGGAGAATACAAACGTCTTAATTACGCCTACAGTAGCGTTATATATATTTGATTTCTGGTTGATCTGCTGGTGGCTGTACTTGCTGCAGTGCATCTACTATCAAATTGGGAGCAATTTGGAGTCAGACTTGCGACCACTGTGTTTTAGTGACGCACATATCCATCGCAAAGACCGAAGTGGGAAAATTTATTAGGGCCCGGGGTTGTATTTCAATTAGGCACAGTCTGCCAGTTTCTTTTTATTTTACGTTTATTTTTTTCATAACTCAGCGTCATCTCATCTGGCATAGTAGTGTGCTGTAATGCTTGGCTAGAAAATAGCCATAGGAGAATACAAACGTCTTAATTACGCCTACAGTAGCGTTATATATATCTGATTTCTGGTTGATCTGCTGGTGGCTGTACTTGCTGCAGTGCATCTACTATCAAATTGGGAGCAATTTGGAGTCAGACTTGCGACCACTGTGTTTTAGTGACGCACATATCCATCGCAAAGACCGAAGTGGGAAAATTTATTAGGGCCCGGGGTTGTATTTCAACTAGGCACAGTCTGCCATTTCCTTTTTTATTTTACGTTTATTTTTTTCATAACTCAGCGTCATCTCATCTGGCATAGTAGTGTGCTGTAATACTTGGCTAGAAAATAGCCATAGCAATAGGATAGCATCGTTTGGTTTTAAAAACTAAAAAACACAAAAAAAAACAAAAAAAAAAAAAAAAGTTAAAAAAAAAATACAAGTTATAACTCTCATTTTCAAAATGTTTAACCCGAGGGCTAGGGGTAGAGGACGAGGGCGGGGACGTGGGCGTCCAACTACTGCAGGGGTCAGAGGCCGTGGTCCTGGGCGGGGTGAGACACCACCTGCTTATGAGGGAGCAGGGGAACGCCGCAGAGCTACACTCCCTAGCTTCATGTCTGAAGTTACTGGGAATCGTGGTAGAGCACTGTTGAGGCCAGAACAGTGCGAACAGGTGATGTCGTGGATTGCCGACAATGCTTCGAGCAATTTGTCCACCAGTCAGTCTTCCACGCAGTCCACCCATGTCACCGAAATCGGCACTCCTCCAGCTCCTGCACCTCAGCCTCCTCCCCCCCAGTCTGCCCCCTCCCAGCAAAATTTGCCATTTGAACCGGCATACTCTGAGGAACTGTTTTCTGGACCCTTCCCACAGTCACAAACCACTTGTCCGGTTGCTGATGAGCAATTTTCCGATGCCCAGGTTTTCCACCAGTCGCAGTCTGTGGGTGATGATGACCTTGTTGACGTAGTGGAAGAAGTGTGTAAAGAGGTGTCCGACGATGAGGAGACACGGTTGTCAGACAGTGGGGAAGTTGTTGTCAGGGCAGGAAGTCCGAGGGGGGAGCAGACTGAGGGATCGGAGGATGATGAGGTGACAGACCCAAGCTGGGTTGAGAGGCCGGGTGAACACAGTGCTTCTGAGACGGAGGAGAGTCCTCGACCAAAACAGGTTGGAAGAGGCAGTGGTGGGGCCAGACGGAGAGGCAGGGCCAGAGCTGGTGCATCAGCGCCAAATGTGTCAACTAGTGAAGCTCCCGTGGCGAGGGCTCCTGCGGCGAGGGCTAGATTTTCAGAAGTCTGGAGGTTCTTTAAGGAAACACCGGATGACCGACGGACTGTGGTGTGCCACATTTGCCAAACCAGGATCAGCAGGGGTTCCACCACTAATAGCTTAACTACCACCAGTATGCGCAGGCATATGAATGCTAAACACCCCACTCAGTGGCAACAAGCGCGTTCACCTCCGGCCGTGCACACCACTGCTCCTTCCCCTGTGTCAGCTGATAGTCAGCCCCCTGCCCAGGACCCTGCCACAAAAACCCCATCGTCACCTCCACGATCCTCCACAGCATCCACCAGCGTTCAGCTCTCCATACCCCAGACGCTGGAGCGGAAACGCAAATATAGTGCAACCCACCCGCACGCCCAAGCCCTTAATGTGCACATCTCCAGATTGCTAAGCCTGGAGATGCTGCCCTATAGGCTAGTAGAGACCGAGGCCTTTCGCAGCCTCATGGCGGCGGCCGCCCCTCGGTATTCGGTCCCCAGCCGCCACTACTTTTCCCGATGTGCCGTCCCAGCCCTGCACCAGCACGTGTCAGACAACATAATCCGTGCCCTGACCAACGCCGTTTCTGACAAGGTCCACCTGACCACGGACACGTGGACGAGTGCTGCCGGGCAGGGCCACTATATATCTCTGACGGCACATTGGGTTAACTTGGTGGAGGCTGGGACCGAGTGTGACCCTGCGGCTGGTCATATACTGCCGACGCCGAGGATTGCGGGGCCTACCTCGGTCCAGGTGTTTGAGGCCTACTATGCCTCCTCCTCCTCCCACCCCTCCTCCACCTCCTCCTCCGAACGACCATCCGTGGGCATGGCGCCATCAGTCGGTAGCTCTAGGCACAGCAGCAGTGCCGTCGCTAAGCGACAGCAGGCGGTGCTCAAACTGCTGAGCCTAGGCGATAAAAGGCACACCGCCCAAGAACTATTACAGGGCATCACGGCGCAGACTGATCTGTGGCTGGCACCGCTGAACCTGAAGCCAGGCATGGTTGTGTGTGACAACGGCCGTAACCTGGTGGCGGCTCTGCAACTCGGCAGACTGACACATGTGCCATGCCTGGCCCATGTGTTAAATCTGATAGTTCAGCGTTTCCTCAAGACATACCCCAATCTGTCTGATTTGCTCACGAAGGTGCGCCGCATCTGTGCGCATTTCAGGAAGTCCAGCACAGATGCTGCCACTCTCAGGGCAGCGCAGCGCCGCCTCCAACTGCCCGCTCACCGACTGTTGTGCGACGTGCCCACGAGGTGGAATTCAACACTGACCATGTTATCCAGAGTTTACCAGCAGCGCCGAGCGATTGTAGACTGCCAGATGTCAACTTCCACCAGAACTGGTAGTCAGGTCAGTCAGCTTCCTCAAGTCTACAATGAGGAGTGGACGTGGATGTCTGATATCTGTCAGGTGCTGAGTAACTTTGAGGAGTCAACACAGATGGTCAGTGGCGATGCCGCCATCATCAGCCTCACCATCCCGCTGCTTGGCCTGTTGAAAAACTCTCTGGTCAGCATGAAGTCGGAAGCTTTGCGCTCCTCACAAGAGACAGGGGAAGAAGATTCCCTTGTTGATAGCCAAAGCACCCTTAGGTCTGTTTCTCAGCGCATATCGGAGGAGGTGGAGGTGGAGGAGGATGAGGAGGAAGAGGAGGAGAATGTTGGCGAGACACAAGAGGGGACCATTGTTGAGTCCTACACTGTTGAGCGTGTATGGGCAGAAGAAGAGGAGTTGGAGGAGTTGGAGGAGGAGGAAATGGACAGTCAGGCCAGTGAGGGGAGTGAATTCTTACGCGTTGGTACTCTGGCGCATATGGCAGATTTCATGCTAGGCTGCCTATCCCGTGACCCTCGCGTTCAAAGAATTTATTCCAGCACCGATTACTGGGTGTTCACTCTCCTGGACCCACGGTACAAGCAAAATCTTTCCACTCTCATCCCTGGAGAGGAAAGGAGTGTGAGAATGCATGAATACCAGCAGGCCCTGGTGCACAAGCTGAAACAGTATTTCCCTTCTGACAGCGCTAGCGTCAGAGTGCGTAGTTCTGCGGGACAAGTAGCGAGGGAGAGTAGGCGAGCAGGCAGCTTGTCCAGCACTGGCAAGGGTACGCTTTACAAGGCTTTTGCCAGCTTTATGTCACCCCAGCAAGACACTGTCACCTGTCCCCAGTCTCGGCAGAGTAGGGCTGATCTTTACAGAAAGATGGTGAGGGAGTACGTAGCTGACCATACCATCGTCCTAAATGATCACACAGCTCCCTACAACTACTGGGTTTCAAAGCTGGACATGTGGCACGAACTGGCGCTCTACGCCTTGGAGGTTCTTGCCTGCCCTGCCGCTAGCGTCTTGTCAGAGCGGGTTTTCAGTGCAGCTGGTGGCATCATCACCGATAAGCGTACACGCCTGTCGACTGACAGCGCTGACAGGCTGACGTTTATCAAGATGAATAAAGCATGGATTTCTCCTAATTTCAAATCTCCAGCAGGTGAAGGAAGCTCAACCTGAATAATTTATCCACTCCTCCTCCTCCTCATTTTCCTCCTTCTCCTCCTCTTTCTACAGTAAAGCAGAGGAAACTGGCTGTTTTTTGACAGGGCCCACTGGCTCTAGGTATAGTACTTTATGCATTTAATTTTTCTGGAGGGCCACCGACACGGTCCTCTGTTTTAAACAATTTTTGGGAGTGCCACATACAGGCACTCAATCTATTCAATTTTTCTGGAGGGCCACCTTTCCGGTCCTCTGTTTTAAACAATTTTTTGGGACTGCCACATACAGGCACTCAATCTATTCCATTTTTCTGGAGGGCCACCTACCTGCTCCTCTGGTTTGAAAAATTTTTTGGACTGCCACATACAGGCACTCAATCTATTCCATTTTTCTGGAGGGCCACCTACCTGCTCCTCTGGTTTAAAAACTTTTTTGGACTGCCACATACAGGCACTCAATCTATTCCATTTTTCTGGAGGGCCACCTACCTGCTCCTCTGGTTTGAAAAATTTTTTGGACTGCCACATACAGGCACTCAATCTATTCCATTTTTCTGGAGGGCCACCTACCTGCTCCTCTGGTTTAAAAACTTTTTTGGACTGCCACATACAGGCACTCAATCTATTCCATTTTTCTGGAGGGCCACCTACTTGCTCCTCTGGTTTGAAAAATTTTTTGGACTGCCACATACAGGCACTCAATCTATTCCATTTTTCTGGAGGGCCACCTACCTGCTCCTCTGGTTTGAAAAATTTTTTGGACTGCCACATACAGGCACTATCCAAATTGAATTGTCTCCATAGCAGCCTCCACACGTTGTCTCCATTGCTACCTCCAAAAGTCGTCCATATAGCTGCCTCCATACATCGTCCCTTTATCAAACGAGGTTTGTCAGGCCGAAATTTGGGTTGTTTTCATGGATTCCACATCAAAGTTGTTAACTTTGTCGCCACCCTGCTGTGTTATCCACAAAATACACTGGCAAACTTTTACCATTTACGGATATTATTTCAGCGCTTCTTGCGCATCTGTTTACATTCCCCTCACCCGCCATATCCTAAACTTATAAGAACGCTACTACACTTGATCTTATACAAAAGGTTCTTAGAAGTGCTGTTTGGGGAGTAGCCTAGAGACAGGGGCTTGGATTGGCGAAAGCTCGCCTAGCAGCGGAGCGCCAGCTCCATGCGCATCATGCGCTTCTTGCGCATCTGTTTACATTCCCCTCACCCGCCATATCCCAAACTTATAAGAATGCTACTACACTTAACTTGGTGCAGGCTGGGACCGAGTCTGACCCTGGGGCTGGTCATATACTGCCGACGCAGAGGATTGCGGGGCCTACCTCGGTCCAGGTCTCAAAGGCCTACTATACCTCCAAATCCTCCCACCCCTCCTCCACCTCCTCCTCCTCCGAATTACCATCCGTGGGCATGGCGCCATCAGTCGGTAGCTCTAGGCACAGCAGCAGTGCCGTTGCTAAGCGACAGCAGGCGGTGCTCAAACTGCTGAGCCTAGGTGATAAAAGGCACACCGCCCAAGAGCTATTGCAGGGCATTCCACATCAAACTTGTTAACTTTGTCGCCACCCTGCTGTGTAAGCCACAAAATATACTGGAAAACTTTTTTCATTTACGGATATTATTTCAGCGCTTCTTGCGCAGATGTTTACATTCCCCTCACCCGCCATATCCCAAACTTATAAGAACGCTACTACACTTGATCTTATCCGAAAGGTTCTTAGAAGTGCTGTTTGGGGAGTAGCCTAGAGACAGGGGCTTGGATTGGCGAAAGCTCGCCTGGCAGCGGAGCGCCAGCTCCATCCCAAGATCCAACTAACATAGTTTTAACTGCAGCACCTTTAATCTACTACTAGTTCACTGCCTCCATACATCGTCCCCTTATCAAACGAGCTGTGTCAGGCAGAATTTTGGATTGTTTTCATGGCTTCCATGTTAACTTTGTCGCCACCCTGCTGTGTAATCCACAAAATATACTGGCAAACTTTTATCATGTACCAATATTATTTGAGCGCTTCTTGCTCACCTTCTTTGGTTCCTCTCTGCTACCCATTGGTTTGAAGCCTGAGTCCATTTAGGGTATGTCGCCATGCCACTCTCTAGCCTTCCGCTGCTGCCGCTGCCTCTGCATGCCGTCCCCTATAGTGTCAGGGTCAATTATTGGATGTTTTAGATGCTATCTAGCTTCATTCTGTCACTCTGTCATGGCCATGCTGTTGCCCATAATTTTGGCATAATGGTGCGATTAAGCAGCCTCAGAGGCATCCATGCATGCTGCCCCTGCTGTTTCCTGTCCATTTCCGTGGTGTTTCCATCCTTTTCTGAGGTTCCCAGGTGTTTGGCCAAGCTTCCCTGTGCAGAGCCTTGGTCCCCTTGAAAAATGCTCGAGTCTCCCATTGACTTCAATGGGGCTCGTTACTCGAAACGAGCACTCGAGCATCGGGAAAAGTTCGTCTCGAATAACGAGTACCCGAGCATTTTAGTGCTCGCTCATCTCTAGTTATAACATCATGGCATTATATGCATCAGAAACCAGTATGGTTTTTGATACATGCAGAATGGGTGTGGAATCACTGTTGGGGTAAATCCTGCTGTCATTCTGCAACATGTGCAGTAACCCTATGGGTATTTCCCCTCTGGAAAATTTTTTTTTTTTTACATTTTTACCTTATTTTTTAAATTATTTTTCATTTTTATTTTAGTGTGAGGAGGAGTTGGTGGTCCACAGTATCAAACGCTGACATGAGATCCAGAAGAATGAGGAGAGAATAATCACCTTTGGATTTAGTAGGGAGTTCACTGGAATAATGCATAGTACGATAAACACATTGGGGCTCATTTACTTACCTGGTCCTGTCGTGATCCAGTGGCGCTTCTCCGACGAGGATTCGGGTCTTCCGGTGATTCAGCAAGCTTGTGCGTCCAACTTCTAGCAGGTGTCACTGCTGCGCCGAGGTCCGCCGGAGTTCACCATCTTCTCCCCGATGCATGTAAGTGCTTGATTTTGCGACACACTTGGTTTTTTAAATTCAACGTTTTTTCCGAATCCGTTGGGTTTTCCGCCGACCACGACGAAATCCGATCGCGGCCGCCAAAATCCCTGCGGAATTCAGTGCAAAATGGAAAAAGGTGGGAAACCTGACAAATGTGCAGCCGCAGAGCCATTAGTAAATGAACCCCATTGTAGGAGGTCATGGAGGAAATTAGTTAAGAGATAGTGGCTTAGTCAACAATAGACCAGCTGTTCCAGGAGTTTGGAGATGAAAGGGAGATTAGAAACTAGTCAATAGTCAGTAGTTAGTAGTAGTTAGGTTGGGTTGGTAGTAGTTAGGTTGGGTTAGTAGTAGTTAGGTTGGGTTAAGAGAAGGTTTCTTTTGTAATGGGGTAACAGCCGCATACTTGAAAGAAGAGGGAACAATACCAGAAGAGAGAGAGAGAGAGGTTGAAGATTTTAGTGAGGTGTACAAAGTCTGCAGATCTACGCAATTTCAGGTTTCGGCACTCCTGGAGCACTTCCAAAGGAAACAAGTTTTATACTGAGTCTGAGTTGAAAATTTCGGATACAGAGTGGCGCCATCTCACCTTGGGAGCTACTGACAGTATGATTATAATGTTTATAGTATGATTATAATGGCCAGGTTTGGAAAGGTGAAAGAGGAAATGGGGGACAGTGAAGACTGCAAGGTTTCTGTGAGTTGGTGAGCATCAAAGGAACGTGGGTTCCGGTATAAATAATGCGGGGGAAGGATTCTGAGAAAGTGAAGGATTATTGAAAGCAAAATAAAGAAGTTTATGGTCTGAAAGTGGGAAAAAAAAATTGGTAAAATTAGATATTGAAAAAAGTCTAGACCAAGTTTAGGATGTTTCCCTGATTATGAGTGTGGGAATCATAGAGTTGTGAAAGACATGGGGACATAGTGATATGAGCTGAGAGGCAGTAGGACAAATGGGATTGTTAATAGGGATTTTAAAGTCTCCCATGATCATGGTTGGGATCTCAAAGGGATAGAAAGTGACGGAGCCAGGAGGCAAAGTGGTCAAGGATCTGGTAGGGTGAGCTGGGAGGACTAAATATACAAAGTATACTAAAGCCACTTGAAAAGAGGGCTGAAAAGTCTGAGGGTATGGACTTCAAAATTGAAAATGAGAGCGGGTATAAGAGGAATGACTTGGAAGGTGCAATGTGGAGAGAGTTGTATGCCTACCTTTCTCCCTCTCTATTCTCAAGTCTGGTGCTGTGAGAAAAATGTAAGCCGTATGCCATAAGACAAAGCTAAGAGGGAGGCAGAGTCATCCTGTTGGATCCATGTTTCAGTAAAGGCCAGCAGGTCAAAGGACTTATAAAGAAAGAGGTCATGAACAGATTCTAGTTTATTGAAAACAGAGCAGGCATTTCATAGAGCACATTTAAAAGGGGTTATGGGTGAAGGAGAAGGAGGGATAAATGAAATCTTGATAAAGTTAGCAGGGTTTCTGTGTGAAGTGTTTACAAACTCTATGGACTCCTGGGAGGGGCTGCTGCTCCCTTCTCACAGAGGAGGAGGTCATGTGACAGAGCTCTCTCTGTGTATGTAGCAGGGCTGGATGTCTTCAAGATTGTGGATACAGATGTTTCCTGCACAGTATAGTGAGGTACAAAATCTCCCCTGTTCCCCATCTGTCCCTCCATCCCAGTCTGTGATTCTACAGAACTTTCTCAGTCTCTCTCTGCACCTCATGCTGCTCCATCCCCCCACCTTGTCATCGACACTATCAGCTCTGTGCAGATAAACTATTAACCCTTAATGCTCACACAGCAGAGGCTATAGATTTCATGTAACGGATTTACTTATGATTAATACCACTCATTACATGTTCCCTGCTCCTCCCTGAAGCTGCCAGGCTGGTCGCCATATACTTCCTGTATGTGCACTGCGCAGTGTTCAGTTGATTAACTTGTGCTAATTGGAATCAGCTTGAGGGCATAGACAGACAGATATTAGTCATTGTCCACTTCAACCTTGGTAAGAAAGATTTTTGTTAAACACTTGCAGAACAGAAAATGCCATAACTTTGGAAAGAAAAGGATGAGCAGCACAAAGTAGGGAATCACACATAATAATTTGGTACAGTTTTTATAGCTTTACTGTTACACTTTAATGGTGGTTGCTTTTATGAGCTTTTATGAGTTTAATATGTGTTTTTAAGTCCTAGTGACTATAATGTTTCTATATGAATTAATAAAATTGAGACTATTGATTAAATAGCTCTGTTTTTTTTTTACTATTTGTAGCATGGGCTGCTTATAGGTATTAATTGTTATTCACGATTGTAGATTCTTGTGGTTCATACTCTTTAGTTCTCAGGTATTTACTGCTTCAGTTCCTACCTGATTAATTGAATTTACTTTACTTTTTTAAGCTAGTTTTATTAATAAACATGTTCACTGCATACAATTATCGTACATTAAGTATATCAACGTATGTGTACAGCAGTTGAAGTAGGATATTACATTGCATGTTATACATTGAGTCTTGTTGAATAAAGATACGATTCTTACATAAATCTGAGCAATGACTCGTCAGATATGGTCAAACTTGTCAGGTCGTTTGCGGTGTTTATATACCAGTTTTTCGTAGGGTAAAATTTGATTAATTTGGGTTTTCCACATATTTAAGTTTGGGACATTAGGATCATACCATCTTAGGGCTATGCACTTTCGGGCCATGAATAAAGTTTCCCTTAGGAATCTAATTTGGTAAAGAGACCAATCTTCTTCAGAAAGTAGGCCCAGTAAGCATCCTTCAGGGGATTTGGGGATGGGGATACGCATTAGTGTGGATAAGAAGTTGATGATATCGTTCCAAAACTTCTGTATCGGTGGGCAGGTCCAGCTCATGTGCCAGAAGTCTGCCCCCAGCTCACCGCATCTGGAGCAGGCGGTTGTGGGAATCCGGCCCATCCTTGCCATGCGCACCGGTGTCAAGTAAGCCTGGTGAGTGAAATATAACTGTATCATTTTATTGTTTACTGATGGGGATACTTTGGTGTGAGAAGCTAGTAAATCATCAATGGACTCATCCTCTAAGGATGGTATAAGTGTCTTCCATCTATCCAGTACCGGTAATTTAATATTACTCATCTTCCCTTGAGTGAGATGGGTGTATAAGGCAGATATAATACCTCTAGGACCCTACGTCCTACAGATTCCGATTAATGGGAATGAGGATATAGGTGTTCGGGGCGGAGGGAACTGAGACTCTAGTGCATGTCGCAGTTGTAAGTATCTATAGAAGAAATTTCTTCCTAAGTCAAATTTCTGCTGCAGTTCTTGGAATGAATGTAGTATGTTCGTGTTATACAAGTCCGCTAGTGTGCGAACACCCTTGCTTTCCCAGAGGGGGCCCCCCTCCAGTTGTTGTAGATGAGGTAGCGTGGAGTTATTCTATAATGGAGTCTCTTCTATAGTATCAGTGAACCCTGTTATTTTAATCGCCGCCTGCCAGACTTGTCTAGCTAATCTGTGAAGTGGGAGCAGAGGGAGATCAATGTTAGGGTTAGGTACCAACACCGACCATAGACAGTGTGTGCCCAGATGTCGCTGGAGGTGATATTCCGCATTTGGCAATGTTTGTTCCATGACCCAGTGACTAAGATACTTAAGTTGGCCCGCAATATAGTCGGTATAGATCTGGAAGAGACATTCCCCCCTCATCTTTGGGACGTTGTAGCGTGGTGAGGCTTAACTTAGCTCTAGATGTCCCCCATATAAAGGTGCCTATGAGGGAGTGTAATGCTTTAAAGAACCTTTTCGGGATCGGGACCGCAGCATGCTGTAAAATGTATAAGCATTTTGGTAGAATTATAAGTTTTACTAAATTAATTCTCCCGGGTGTTGAGAGTGGTAATGTTTTCCATGCTTTACATTTGTCTCTGACGAATGATAGAAGCGTATCCGTTACCCTTTTGCTTGTGTTTTGGTATGTCTTGAATATAGTGACCTCAGATAGGTAAAGTCAGAAACCACTTTCAGTCTTTCGACTACATCAAGTCCTGTCCATGGGGCTGTCCCGAGTGGCATGAACACCGATTTGAATTTACAGTTTTTACACGTGCCACATTTATAGGTGCCACATGGAGGATTTGGTAGCCAAATAGTGCACCTAAGCTTTCTAAGATGACTATGTACTAAATTGTCACCAATACTACAGGAGGAGATTTTCTGATGATCAGACCAAAAAAGCAATTTTATTTTCTTGAAATTCTGAAGTAAGTAATAGACTGACCTCATAGAATGACCAATTGCATTGTATTCCATAAATGTGTCTTTTCACAGCATCAGCACACCACTAGAGATGAGCGAGAACTAAAATGCTCGAGTGCTTGTTACTCAAGTCGAACTTTTCGAGTGCTCGTTTCGAATAACGAACCCCATTGAAGTCAATGGCAGCATGCATGGATGCCTCTGAGGCTGCCTAATCGCACCATTATGCCAAAATTATGGGCAACAGCATGGCAATGACAGAGTGACCGAGTGAGGCTGCTATGGAGACTGGAGACAATTACATTTGGATAGTGCCTGTATGTGGCAGTCCAAAAAGAGTTTTCAAAACAGAGGACCGGGTAGATGGGCCGCCACAAAAATTAAATACATAGAGTACCTGTATGTGGTACTCCCAAAAATTGTTTAAAACAGAGGACTGGGTAGGTGGCCCTCCAGAAAAATTAAATAGATAGAGTACTATAGCTAGAGCCAGTTGGCCCTAGCAAAAAATAGCCAGTTGCCTATGCTTTAGTGTACAAAGAGGAGGAGAAGGAGGAGAATGATGAGGAGGAGTGCATACATGAGAATTATTCAGGTTGAGCTGCTTTCACCTGGTGGAGAATGGAAATCATGAGAAATCCAGGCTTGATTCATCTTGATAAGCGTCAGCCTGCAAGTGCTGTCAGTCGACAGGCGTGTACGATTATCGGTGATGATGCCACCAGCTGCACTGAAAACCCGCTCTGACAACATGCTAGCGGCAGGGCAGGCAAGAACCTCCAAGGCGGATGTCCAGCTTTGAAACCCAGTAGTTGTAGGGAGCTGTGTGATCATTTAGGACGATGGTATGGTCAGCTACGTACTCCCTCACATCTTTCTGTAAAGATCAGCCCTACTCTGCCGAGACTGGGGACAGGTGACAGTGTCTTGCTGGGGTGACATAAAACTGGCAAAGGCCTTGTAAAGCGTACCCCTGCCAGTGCTGGACAAGCTGCCTGCTCGCCTACTCTCGCTACTTGTCCCGCAGAAGTATGCCCTCTGCCGCTAGCAGTGTCAGATGGGAAAGACTGTTTCAGCTTGTGCACCAGGGCCTGTTAGTATTCATGCACTCCTTTCCTCTACAGGGATGAAGGTGGAAAGATTTTGCTTGTACCGTGGGTCCAGGAGAGTGAATACCCAGTAATTGGTGCTGGAAAAAATTCTTTGAACGCAAGGGTCACAGGATAGGCAGCCTAGCATCAAATATTCCATATGCGCCAGAGTCCCAATGTGCAACAATTCACTCTCCTCACTGGCCTGACTCTCCATTTCCTCCTCCTCCAACTCCTCTTATTCAGCCCATACACGCTGAACAGTTAAGGACTGAGCAATGGTCCCCTCTTCTGTCTCGCCAACATTCTCCTCCTCTTCCTCCTCATCCTCCCCCACCTCCTCTGATACGCACTGAGAAACAGACCGGAGGGTGCTTTGGCTATCAACAAGGGAATCTTCTTCCCCCGTCTCTTGTGACGAGCGCAAAGCTTCCGACTTCATGCTGACCAGAGAGTTTTTCAACAGGCCAAGCAGTAGGATGGTGAGGCTGATGATGGCGGCATCGCCACTGACCATCTGTGTTGACTCCTCAAAGTTACTCAGCACCTGACAGATATCAGACATTCACGTCCACTCCTCATAGTAGACTTGAGGAAGCTGACTGACCTGACTACCAGTTCTGGTGGAAGTTGACATCTGGCAGTCTACAATCGCTCTGCGCTGCTGGTAAACTCTGGATAACATGGCTAATGTGGAATTCCACCCCGTGGGCACGTCGCACAACAGTCGGTGAGCGGGTAGTTGGAGGCGGCGCTGCGCTGCCCTGAGAGTGGCAGCATCTGTGGGTGACTTTCTGAAATGCACACAGATGCGGCGCACCTTCGTGAGCAAATCAGACAGATTGGGGTATGTCTTGAGGAACCGCTGAACTGCTGAACTATCAGATTTAACGCATGGGCCAGGCATGGCACATGTGTCAGTCTGTCACGTTGCAGAGCCGCCACCAGGTTACGGCCGTTGTCACACACAACCATGCCTGGCTTCAGGTTCAGCGGTGCCAGCCACAGATTGGTCTGCGCCGTGATGCCCTGTAATAGCTCTTGGGCGGTGTGCCTTTTATCACCTAGGCTCAGCAGTTTGAGCACCGTCTTCTGTCGCTTAGCGATGGCACTGCTGCTGTGCCTAGAGCTACCGATTGATGGCGCCATGCCCACAAATGGTAATTCGGAGGAGGAGATGGAGGAGGGGTAGGAGGAGGAGGAGGCATAGTAGGCCTGACAGACCGTGACCAAGGTAGGCCCCGCAATCCTCAGCGTCGGCAGTATATGAGCGGCCCCAGGGTCAGACTCAGTCCCAGCCTCCACCAAGTTAACCCAATGTGCCGCCAGCGCTACATAGTGGCCCTGCCTGGCAGCACTCGTCCACGACAGCTGAACACTGCGCATGGAGACATTGGTGGATGCTGTGGAGGATCGTGGAGGCGAAGGTGTGGTTTTCGCGCGGGAGGTGTTTTTGCCCAGGTACTGGGCAGGGGGCTCACTAGCAGAGGCAGCAAATGACACACGGGAAGGAGCAGTGGTTGGCCCGGCTGGAGGTGAACGGCCTTGGTTCCATTGAGTGGGGTGTTTGGCATTCATATGCCTGTGCATACTGGTGGTGGTTAAGCTAGTAGTGGTGGAACCCCTGCTGATCCTGGTGTGGCACAGGTTGCACACCACAGTCCGTCGGTCATCCGCTGTTTCTTTAAAGAACCTCCAGACTTCAGAAAATCTAGCCCTCACCACGGGAGCTTCACTACGTGAAACATTTGGCGCGGTTGCACCAGCTCTGGCCCTGCCTCTCCGTCTGGCCCCACCACTGCCTCTTCCAACCTATTCTCGTATAGGACTTGCTTCCGTTTCACAAGCACTGTCTTCACCCAGCCTATCAACCCAGCTTGGGTCTGTCACCTCATCATCCTCCGATCCCTCAGTCTGCTCCCCCCTCGGACTTCCTGTCCTGACAACAACTTCACCACTGTCTGACAACCGTGTCTCGTCATCGTCCGACACCTCTTTACACACTTCTTCCACTACGTCAAGAATGTCATCATCACCCACAGACTGCGACCGGTGGAAAACCTGGGCATCGGGAAAGAGCTCAGCAGCAACCTGACAAGTGGTTTGTGACTCTGAGGAACTGTTTTCTGTACCCTTCCCAGAGTATGCCGGCTCAAATGCCTAATTTTCTTGCTAGGGGGCAGACTTGGGGGAAGGAGGTTGAGGTGGAGGAGCTGGTGGAGTGCTCACTTGGGTAACATGGGTGGACTGCGTGGAAGACAATGCTGTGTATAGTGACGGATAGGCGTACCTGGCCATGGCCGGCCGGAAGCTGAATGCAGCGCTGCTCCGGCGGCCATGTTTGTTTACATGGCGCCCAGACCGGAGCGACAGCAGCGCTGGACACGGGAGGGCACCGGAAGGTAAGTACAGCTTTATTATTTTAGTCAGCCCGCTCCCGGCCACACATATATTTTTTTTTAAAACTCGGACAACCCCTTTAATGGTGTAAATATTATTTTGTAGTGACCAGTAAACAACAGCTCTTCAATTAACCCTTTGAGGGCAATCGTGTCCAATGTATAGATCCATCTGGATTCACTGCGTAGCAGGAGGGGGATGATATTACCCCCTCTATCTCCAAACCCACAAACCGTGAACCCCGTGTACAGCCACCATGTTGTTGTAAAAAATGGAGGGCAACTGAAGTTAATTCTTTGTCTTTTTGTAGATCTGATGGGGCCAGATGTTGTTGACATCTTTTGCGAAGCTCTTGAGTTGTTTGGCCCACATAAAGCTTACGACAAGGGCATACGAGGACATAGACAACTCCCTTTGTCCTGCAGTTAATATAGTTTCTGATTTGAAATTTCATATATCGCATTGGATCCTCAAACTCCATAGTCCGCATTAAGAATGGGCAAACAGAGCAGTCTCCACATGGGAAGGAACCCTGTAGACGTATTCCAGGTCCAAGAGTAACAGGCGGGCGCTGAAAATGACTCCTAGAGAGGACATCTTTTAGGTTTTCAGCGCGTCTGGCTGTAATTTGTAGTTTTTCAGTAAGAAAAGGAACGAGTCTGTTGTCACTATTGAGGATGCCCCAATTTTTTTTCGAGAATTCTGTATATATCAGACCATTGGTTGTTATAGGTCGTAATTAGCCTTGGTCTTCAGTCTGAGGGTTGGGTTTTGTTTGAAGCAGACACCGTCATTCACTGTTGTTTACTCGGAGAAAGCCCTTGGAGATAACCCTTCGTGGATAACCCCTGTTTTTAAACCGCATAGTTAGTTCACGTGCATGTTGTTTAAAGTCCAATTTATTACTGCAATTTCGTTTAACCCGGAAAAATTGTCCTGCTGGTATTCCGTTCTTGAGATGTACAGGGTGAAAACTACAGAAATGCAACAGACTATTAGATGCTGTTGCCTTATGGAAAAAGTGAGGTAAGTTTGGGATGTACATACCTGATATTAACATCCAAGAAGTCCACTGCGACATCTGAAATATGTGCGGTCAACTTTATATTCCATGGATTGGGACTTCTATATATTTATCACATTTACCACAGTCACAGTTTTTTTGAAAAATGTGACATGCTATGTTTATTTAAGCCCCTGTAATCCCTTTTTCAAGACATCTGAATGGGTGAGGCCAGTGATATGTCCTCCCTAGGACCCATTTTACAGGTTTTCTGCTCTGGCATTAGTTATGTAAATTAAATTTAGACTTTTAGTGAATTAGTAATGCAACAACATTTTAGCTTGATTTATCTGAGAAAACCATATGTTTAGATTTTAGCTTCTCACGGTCCTATTCCATATTATTTTAATATTTCTCCTTTTTTTTTGTTCCACGACATGTTCCTCATTTTATTGAAAGATCCACTTGTGCTATTTTCTTCCTGGCAGCCTCAGTGCCCAGCTGGGCAGGAAGCTGAGATGCTTATCTTTGTATCTGTCAGTCTTCAAATGTCTAACATTCAAGTTGCAGACAAAATGTCTACTTCAAAGGTATAATAGTGTTGTACTTCAGACTTTATTACGTAATCATACAGTGCAGTTTTATGCTTTGATAGTATTGAAATATTTTACACTGATCACATCACTGTAATGTGATAAATATCATTGTATGGATGGATGTGACAATTGCGGAGTCTGATAACATTTGGTTATGTACATTTGGCAGGTATAATTACATTTTCTAGACATTTTTATACAGAAAGCCAAATACTATTAAAACAACTATCAGCAGGGTGTAGACCACATCTTTTTTTATTGTTGAATGCAACAGTTTGTTGAAGATGGTAAGAACTAAAAGTAAGGTCTACAGTTCAATGGAATAAAAGTAAATGTGCAATGAGGATTTTGGCCCACAAGCCACCACTAACTTGTTACTCAGAACAGGGTCTAAAAGAGCCCGACTGGCATTATTAATTTTCCAAAAATGAAGCAACGATGCAAAAGCAGTGAATAAGAATATTTGTCTACAAGATGTCACTATATTCTGTACCTAAAGATAGATATATGTTGTTAAGGAGATCGCACTGGTTTCGGACGCCATCTTGACTATTGTCCGCCATCTTAGATACAGCGGCCATGTTCCCTGACCATTGTCAAGTTAATGTCATGATTCAAACTTCATTTTATGTAACCTGTTTGCTCGCCTGTCAGCTAATACCCTTTGACATTTAATGAGAAGCCAGTCTGTCCTTGATTATATTATGATTCTGGAGTCCACTTATCTTCTTCTTCTCAGCAAATTAGTATAAACAATATCTGTGTACAAGGTCTGTGAGAACTGAGCACAATTAATTAACTTTTTTCCCAGAATGTGCCGATGTCCAATAGAATCTAAGTGCCTTATGTCCTTTCATACAACACCCAAAATGCTGATTTCTCTGTATTAAAATACAGCTGGGTTTTTCTTAAATAAACAGTGTGATTTGAGTGCATCTAAAGACCGGACTGTGTCTTTCTTTTACTCTGTCATCTCGCTGACGGCAGCTATCTCATCCTCCTTCAAAGGGTTAATTAGGACTCACCTTACAAAAGTCAAGAGGGCCGTTGGGGCCCTGCAATAAAAATCCCTATCAATGTGGATATTCCTAATTGAGCTACCAGCGTTCCTAACTCCCCCCCTTATGTTTGTTCAAAGTTTTATGTGAGTATTTTCATGCAATAAAGACTCTAAAGATTTTAGAAGATTGGTGAGTGCCATCAAACTTTTTCCTTTTTCTGTTGAACATGCTATTTGGATTAAATGCATATAACTGAGCACTGATCACTGAGCACCGCAGCTTCATCGTATTCCAATTTGTAACCATGCAGACTGTTTTGAGGGATCCCATATACACATACCAGTGTGAATAGTGGACAGAAAATTTAGACAGGTGCAGTACCACTTATGCTATGGAGAGATGTCTTTTTGATATATGTGTATATGTATGTGTAATCTGTGTGTATATGTGTGAAACCAAAGTTTGTGTAATCTGTATTTGTATGTCTGTGTGATGTGTCTATGTAACCTGTGTGTATATGTCTATTTAACCAGTGTTTATATGTATTTGTGTATGTATGTGTAACCTGTGTGTATATGTATATGTAGCCTCCACTTTCTGTAAAATGGTGTGTTATACAATGTACTGTGTATATACCTTTAATTGTTTTGTGTTTAATAAAAGAAGGAAGGCATCTACCAAGGTAACCAGTACAGGACAGGGGATGCTGGGAAGCAGGAAGGAGAAGTTAAATGAAATCTACCATTTGAAAATAGTCATTTTGACCCAAACATACCTTTACATAGAGGTAGGAAACCTGATGCTGGAGGTTGTCTTGTTTGGGCACAGAAATCAGGAGTTTAGTCCAAAAATGTATTTATAAAATATGCAAATTACGCTTGGCACTTGGTCATTAGGATAACTATGCACGCGCCTAGTGTGCTTCGAAGTTTTCCCCCCACCCTCCCTGTCTCGCTCCTGAAACGGGGACGTCACCAAGCTCTTGGGAGCACTGGTGCATGTGCACTGTATCTTTATTATGTGGAGCCACCTGCTTTGCAGTGCAGCTGTGCAAACTAACAAAAGTCTCGTAATCTTGTGAAACTTCCTTGAGGTGAACACTTTGGCTGCGGGTAATGATACAATGCACATGCGCCAGTGCTCCCGAGAGCCTGGTGACATGCTCCCGGGAGCGAGGAAGTACGCTAGGCGTGTGCATAGTTATGCTAATGACCAAGCACCAAGTGCACTGTGTAAGGTTTGGATTTTTGGACAAAACTCCTGATTTCTGTGCTTAAACAAGACAACCTCCAGCATCAGCTTACCTACCACTATGCAAAGGTATGTTTGGGTTAGAATGACCATTTTCAAATGGTAGATTTCCTTTAAAGGGGTTGTGTCACCATAGCAAATGGCTGTAATTGGGTCCAATGCATTGTCACAAGTACTTTCACCATTTACACTTATTACAAAATATGCAGGCTTACTGAGATAACTCCTTTTGTCCTGGTTGCTGGCGCCCTCTAGTGGTAGCTGTGTCCCGTCCTGAGCAACAGCTGATCTGGCCGAGTCTGCGCACAAACATTCCACCAGCTGCTCTGCACTACAGATCACTCCACACTGAGAGATCACCTGACACACTGCAGCCAATAGGAAGTAAGACAGGGGGCAGAGAGCTCAGCCGTCTACACCAGTGAATGAGGTGATTTCCACTGCTCCACAGTTGCTTCCAGCAGCAGATACAAGGTAACTGCAGACATACATGACTATCTGCTGCACAGAGGAGAGTCCCCTAACATGGATCATAGCAATATGGCAGCCCTTCCTCCCTCCACCATTAGTCAGGTCACACAGGAGGCTGCAGAGATAACACAAGTAACAGGCTGAGCTCTGACCTCTCCTGATGCAGTCCTCCTCCTGTACTCTCCACCATTCACTGTCCCTCCATGTTACCCTGCTCTCCTGCAGTCCTCCTCCTGTACTCTCCTCCATTCACTGTCCCTCCATGCTACCCTGCTGTCCTGTCCCTGACTAGCAGGGAAGTAGCTAAAGATCAGTAACATGTGAGAAGCTGTCACCTATTTATCTATGCATCCATGCATGTCAGCCTGACCGACCATGATGCTGTGAGAATACATAGTACATGTGCACTATGTGCAGTGTCCTGTGTAGTGTGCAGGGGGCGCCAGATTCAGGATTTCTGGTGCACGTCCTTCATGAATCTGGTGCCCCCTGCACTGCTTTGACAGACTGCACCAACTTTTTTTGGTGCACTTTTAACATGGGACGTATGACACATTTCTATTGGACTTCTATTGGATCAGTAAATGCAGGGACTATTTGAGCACAGCAGGTGGAAGGAGACTCTGAAGGCTGAGAGCTCTGTAGCACTGAGGTGTGGAATAACTGCTGCTGTCAGTGCTGTGCATGTGCCTGGCTAGGCCCCTCCCACATCTGCTTCTGTGTGGAGCAGAATAGAGGCTGAACAAGCATCATAATAACAAATAGAAAGGTATCTTTAATTCCAGGTAACCATTACAAATAGATTTTTGAAATATTTTAACCTCTTTGACAGCTTTTTGCAGTCAATTGTTTCGTGGCATAACCCCTTTAAGGAGTAGTGAATGAGTCCTGGATGGATAGGAGCCAAGGAGAGGAGTAAAAACCAGATAACCCACAGCAGCACTATTATGGCGTGGTAGAAAAGGAAGAATAGGGAGAATACTCATCTCCTCCCCCTAAAGTGACAGATCAGTGAACCTGTTCCCCAGCAGAGGCAGATTGAGCTACATGGCTGCCAAAGTAGACGGTGATGCACAGACCCTCAATGATTTTAAGGAAAATCTGAATAGTTTATTTGAACTGTACCCAAGGTCTGACGAACAAAAGGTCACCATCGTAATTAGTCAGCATAGTGGCGTGAAGCAGAGAAAAGTCAAGTCCTGGCCTGCCACTGACAAGAAGATTGTATCTTTATTAATATCTTTATTAAATTGAATGGCGCCTATGACACCTGTATGAAAAAACTCCAATAGAAAAAACTCCCACAGTTCGTTGACCAGTCATTGCTACCTGGGTTTGATTGATTAACTTCCAATGACGCATTTCAAGCAAAAAAATAAAACATTATCGGATGCCCTTAATCATAGCATGTCTGTAAAAACACCTTATACGCATATTTCTACAATCAGCGACTGAAAACTGCGGGGTCAAATGTCCAACATCCACCTGTACAGCCACAGAAATAAAGGTGCAATTTTTGGACTGTCAACAAAAGGCCAATTATACGATCCAGGACTATGATCTTAATCTGCAGGAGGAGCTGCGGGTAGTCAAACAGATTGATCCAGATTTTGAGCAGAACAATTAACAATTGACAATTGACAATTAACAGAGCATTTTGTGGAAGGCCTGCTATACGAGCCCAGCAAAGCCCAATTGCTTATGATGTCCCTAAAGAATATGATATACTGTATACATAGGGTAATATTGAAAAAGAAAAAAGCGCATCCGATATGAATGTACATAAGGGAGAAGAAGAATGATGCGTATAGAAGATAAATATATATTTTATTGATCAAAAAAAATTTTTTTTAAACAATTAAAAACACAGATCTGGGTTACAGGGAACCCCAAATTGTATGGACGAGCAATAGATCAATATGCGATAGTAAACACAAAGATGTATCTATTTTTTATTTTTTTTTGTTTACATTCGCATATTGACCTATTGCCTGTCCATGCAATTTGGGGTTCCCTGTAACCCAGATCTGTGTTTTTAATAAAGGTTGAGGTTGCAGGTACAGGGTTGAGGATTTAAGGTTGCAGGTACAGGAGTTAACCAAGAGTGTTGCTGCTTTGTGCAAAACTGTACAGCTTCTCCAAACAGCAAGGAAATACAGCTGGTATCAAGTCCAGATGACCGTTCCTGGCATCGGCCACAGCAGAGACTGCCGGAGCAACGTCTAGCCCGCATTTGATGTTGTCTCACTGACCAATTGATCCCACCGGACGACCCATCTGCCAACGTTGTAACAAGGTTGATCACATTGAAAGGGAGTGTCCTTTAAATAGGCGGGCCCATGGGGAACTGGACTAATCCCTTGAGTAAGACGATCCCATCCATCCAACTAGAGTAATAAGTGTATAGAAGTTAGACCGTTGAATCCTTCCATGGTAAGAGATAGTATTCCCTTCATGGCTCTCCTGGACACCGGTTCACAGGTAACCATGATGCCATATGCTGTGTACTAGAGGTACAGGACTGACAAAGACTTCAACCGATGGTGATGGTGACCTATCCAAGATAACCAGCAATGGCTAGTTAACGAAAAACCATCATACTGCCTCCTAAAAGTGAAACCCTCCTTTGGTGTAGAGCAGCAATAGGCTTTAGGGGTCAAGATTACCAGACTATGGTAGAGTCTATGTGCTCAGAACATAAACCCAATGTCATGACCACTAGGGGCGTTGTTTACATCACATGAGAGAAAAATCTGCATGTCTAATTGTGGGGGAGATAAAGTTTGCCTTTCCAAGTATGCCACCGTAGCTAAACGATCCACTGTAAGTAATCATGATATGCAGGACATAGGACCCTTGGCTCTGGCAAACACGATGGATAGCAACGGTCTCCAACAATGATGGCAGTTTGATGGCAACAGGTGCAGTGAAGGGCATTCAGCATTACATTCCCACTGGACGGCATCTGCCAATCAAAGAAAAGTACCATACCAGTATGCCAAAGTTATGCTTAGATAAAGTAGAAAATATCAGCAGCATTCCAAGATGAAGTAATAAATCAAAAGTTTAACTTTATTCATCAGAGGTATGGTGCAACGTTTCGACGATATAGATCTTTATCAAGCATAGTGTATGCATACTGTCACAGGTGACCCCGCGGGTGACCCCCCGGGTGTCACAGGTGTCCTGCTGAGCTGCGCAGCCCCTGGTCCGTTCCATGTCGCGGATCGCGGGTGCACCCATGCTCCGCTGTATGTGCTGCCCTGCTCCGCCCGCCTGTGGCAGTCCTGTAATTTTGTGACGGTCCAGTAATCCTGTGGTCTTCCAAGGTCCTGCCAGCCGTCCTTCCGAGATCCTGCCAGCCATCCTTCCGAGGTCCTGCCATCCCGAGGTCCTGCACCAGTGGAGCGAAGACCAGGAGTCTACTTAGACTCTGCTCCCGGGTTGCGTCTAGCATAATTATCCCCCGCGTTGGTCCAGGGAGTCCACAGACTTTAGCCCCAGAGACTCTTCCCACATCCCAGTGCGTGACAGTAAGATCCGGCCATGGACTCCGCCAAGGTCTTTTATGCTGCTAAAGCCCAGGACTATGCCAAAGACTCACGCCAGCTACTGTGTGACCTTCCCAGCTATATTGCCCAGCAGTCACAAGAAATTGCTGCCCAAAAATAACTCCTAGACAAACTCGCTGCTACCCTTCAAAGGATGATTGTCTCCCAACAGCAGGCTCCCGCTCCTCCTCCTGTTGCTCCAGTCACCCCGCCATGTTTTTCGGCAGTAGACTCTGGACCCGAATTTTTGATGTCTAATAAATTTGATGGCAACCCCAATTTTTGCAGGAGCTTTGTTGCTGCACATCAAACTGATGTCCTCACAGTCCACCCCGAATCTCCCAGAGCTGCTCCAGCGGCGCCTCAGCCTCCGCAGCCTCCCAGAGCTGCTCCAGCGGCACCTCAGCCTCCGCAGCTTCCCAGAAGTGCTCCAGCGGCCCCTCAGCCTCCGCAGCTTCTCAGAGCTGCTCCAGCGGCGCCTCAGCCTCCGGAGCTTCTCAGAGCTGCTCCAGTGGCACCTCAGCCTTGGCAGCTTCCCAGAGCTGCTCCAGCAGCGCCTCAGCCTTGACAGCTTCCCAAAACTGCTGCTCCTGCGGCGCCTCAGCCTCCGCAGCTTCCCAGAGCTGCTCCAGCAGCGCCTCAGCCTCCGCAGCTTCCCGGAGCTGCTGCAGCGGCGCCTCAGCCCCCGCAGCTTCCCAGTGCTGCTCCAGCAGCGCATCAGCCTCCACAGCTTCCCAGAGCTGCTCCAGCGGCTCCCAAGCCTCTGCAGCTTCCCAGTGCTGCTTCAGCCGCTCTCTAAGAGTCGCCCCAGCCTCTGCAGCTTCCCAGTGCTGCTTCTTCGGCTCTCCAAGAGTCATCCCAGCCTCCGCAGCTTCCCAGTGCTGCTTCTGCGGCTCTCCAAGAGTCATCCCAGCCTCTGCAGCTTCCCAGTGATGCTTCTGCAGCTCTCCAAGACTCGCCCCAGCCTCCGCAGCTTCCCAGTGCTGCTTCTGCGGCTCCCCGAGTGTCACTCCAACCTGTGGCTCCCCAAGAGTTGCTCCAGCCTCTGCAGCTTCCCAGCGCTGCTCCAGCATTCCAAGTGCCACTCCAGTCTCCGGCCAAAAGATGTCCAAGTTGTTCTCAAGATGCCCTCGGCTTGTCCAAACATCTCCTCGGGGTTAGTTTTCCTTCTGCTTTCCCCCTCTAGTGTCTTGTCACAAAGATGAATTGGAAGAAGAGGGAAGAAGAGGCTAAAGAAGAATGGTAGAGGAGCCCTAAAGGGGGGGGGGGGGTACTGTGACGGGTGACCCCGCGATTCATGTCTGTATGTGCTGCCCTGCTCCCCCCACCTGTCCCGAGGTCCTGCCAGCTGTCCTTCCGAGGTCCTGCCAGTTGTCCTTTCGAGGTCCTGCCAGTTGTCCTTTCGAGGTCCTGCCAGCCGTACTTCTGAGGTCCTGCCATCCTGAGGTCCTGCTATCCCAAGGTCCTGCCTTCCCGTGGTCCTACCCTGGCTGCCACCGCGGGCCTAGTCGCACCCGTTTAGTGACCTGGTGGCTCCCTGCCGCAGCAAGACCATCCCGCTTGGCGGCGGGCTCTGGCGAAGACCAGGAGTCCATGTAAACTCTGCTCCGGGGTTGCAGCTAGCATTGTTATCCCCCGCGGTGGTCCAGGGAGTCCACAGACTTTAGCCCCAGAGACTCTTACCGCACCCCAGTGTGTGACACATACATTGGACAAATATATACCCATCACCTCAGTGACATCACATGCTAGTAATCATATTAACATAATCCCACCCACAATTATGCAGGTCAATGGGACTTATGTACAAAGGGTCAAGAATCGCACTTTCGTTGGACTTTCTGACGTTTTGCATGTTTTGCATGGCTGTGACAAGTATTTAACAGGGGTCTGTGCTGACATTGTGTTGCACGCGATCGGATTTTGGTGCAGCTGCGCTGGCTTTCATACGACAGAAATTGGGGGATGTGCCATCGGACAATCCGACTGGTTCAAACTGGGGGCGGGATTTAACTTTCAAATTGTGTCGCAAGACAATGCACTTACATGCACCAGGAACAAGAAGATGAACTCTGGCGGACCTGAGCTGGGAAGCTACACATGCAGGATATCGGGCGCACGATCTTAGTGAGTCACGGCACAGTGCATTATCATCGGACAATGCACTTTCGGTCACCTCCTCGGACTAGGTAAGTAAATGTGCCCCAATGTGAATACACATGCATAATCATACATCACAGATATATAATGTATTTATAATACCAAGATCCACAGAATGCACATACAAAGTAAATACAGACAGAGCTACTTCTTTATAACACAGAAATAGCAAAGAGCAAGAGATTGACATGGATGTCAGCTGATCCATCTAGATAGTGTGTGTGTGTATGTATGTATGTATGTATGTCTGCTAAAGGAATCTGCACCGTCTTGTTGCAGGGTGGTACCACCAGGTCTTGGTACCACCAGGTCTTTCCACAGGCGCAACATTGTCCGCAGTGGTGGCCAAGGTGAAGTACAGAATTGGAAGGCAAACTTGTGGTCGGGGACAGGCAGGAGGTCGAGACAGGCAGCAGAGGATTGGAGTCGGGGACATAGCGGAAGATCAGGACAGGAAGCACGGGATCAGAGTCAACAACGGAACCAGGGTCACAACGGGAATTCAGAAATAAAGCAAATCGAATGAAATAGCTTTCTCAGAGGCTATAGGCACAAAGATCCGGCGGGGAATGCTGAGAGAGGCTGGCTTTTTCCATCCTGGAAATGGCCAGCAGCAATCAGCTGAGTGCCGGCCCTTTAAATTTACGCCTAATGTAATGTATGCTCATCTCATGCATTGTTTGCACATGATATGAATTTTATAAATCCATTTATTACTTTTTTACATTTTTCATACTTATGAACTGTTTATTTTTTCCATTTTTAACCCAAAGACAATTACTATGATACTCAACTTTTGGTGAGTAAGCAAGAATATTAGTCTCTAGCAAAGATGGATCCATCTATAAGAATATATTTTTGCAATATATTATATTGAGTATTATTCTTTTGATTATTTTATGCATGGTTGTATGTTTTATAAGTAACAAAATTAAATATTTCTACATGTGTTTAAATAAGAGAGTCTGAGACAGATCCTATACAGTGCCCACATTTTAGCATTCAACCCATAGAAAGTCTCCCTTATCACAATGAGTATTGTACACCCACTACACAAAAGTGACAGGGATCACCATCCAACTCATATACGCCATGATTATGGTGCAGGTTGAGTTTGACTGAGCAGAGATCCTCATGCCTTACTTATATGTATGAAGAAAATAGATCCATGTCGCGGGTGTTAGCGACGGGCGTTTGCTTCATTATGAAGCAAATGCCCGGTGAGTATGAAGAGGGCTCAGCCCGTGAGCCCTCTTCATACTCCCCCATGCGCAGCAAGACGTAAGGGTACGTCTTATTGCGCTATGGGGTTAATGTCGACACCAAAAAGGCGTTCGACAGAGTAAATTGGGACTATGCCTTTGCAGTACTGGATAAATTTGGTATTAAAGGCAACATATACAACGTAATATTAGCACTTTATTCAAATCCCATAGACCAAGTTTTTATAAATGGAATACTATCCTCTTCCTTTGCGTTATCAAAAGGTACTCAACAGGGATGCCCCTTCTCACCCTTACTATTCATACTAACCATAGAACCCTTGGCGGAATATATTAGGCAAAACCAGGAAATAAAGGGGGTAAAAACGAGACAGCTAGATTATGTAATCTCAATATTCGCAGACGATATCATTCTAGCTGTAACTGATCCAACCAATTCACTACCCAACACCTTACAAGCCCTAGAAGAAGTAGAAGAGTCTCATTCTACAAAATTAACAAGACAAAATCCCAGGCTCTTCCTATAAACCTACCTCCGCCAATTTTAACCCAGTTAAAACTCAAGTATGACTTGGCAAGACACATTCTATTATTTGGGAGTAAACATCACATTTCCAAATACTCTGTAAGGCTGGATTCACACGACCGGTGCCCGCCGTACCGTAGCACGGCGGGCACACGGCAGCGCGCGGGGAGAGGAGGAGGGGGAGAGCGCTGCTCACCCCCGCCCCTCTCCATAGGGATATATGGCGCACGGCGCCGTATGCCCTGAAAAAATAGGACATGTCCTATTTTTTCACGGGGCACGGAGCAGTACGGTGCCGCACGTGTGCTGCACCGTACCGCTCCCGTAGGGCGCCGTGCGCCCATTGCCGTCTATGGGGGACGTATATCGGCCGTATATACGTCGGCCGTATATACGTCCCCCTTGCGGTAGTGTGAATGCAGCCTTATACCAACATAACTATGCCCCTCTACTAACCACAATTGACAAGGTATTGGAAGCATACCCCAGGAATATACTCTCATGGTGTGGCAGAATAGTGGCATACAAAATGATGATTCTCCCCCATTATCTGTTCATATTTAGAGCGCTCACTATTCCAATCCCAAAGTCCTTTTTTCTAAAAGTACATTCACAACTTTCTAAATTGATATGGTCGGGCAAAAAACCCAGAATAGCCAAGAGAGCTGGGTCTTCCTGACATGGAAAAATACTATTATGCTGTTATTCTGGACAAGACATATTATTGGTGGGGTGATGCTTCCAAGAATTGGTGCCAACAAGAAGTATACCTTAACAATAACCACCCACTAGTTTTTAGAAAATAAATAACAGACTATGGGGCTAAATACACCATATTCTAAGATACTCACCATCAAAGCTGCGGATATAGCATGGCAGGAGTTGCTATAAAAAAGAAAATGGACATCTACACCCTTCCCTCTCAGCAGAATCCCTCTGGAGTATTTAAGCTCTAGAACTAAAAACTAAAAACATCAGATGATTCCATAGATTACGACAGAACCTTAAACCTTCTATTAAACACGGATACATGTAGAAACCCCCCCAAAGGAGTGCACAGGGTGTCTGCAGTAATTCTGCATTGATGTCACTGATCATTTTGCCCTTCATTTCACCCATCAGTGTCCGCTTTCAATCGGTCAATAATCCACCAGTATTGCTAAAGCCAAAAACAAACAGGAGTGGATCCAAAACAGAGATGACCAGTAAATGATACATTTTCATGTCCTCTGTGTTCTGTATCCACTCCTGTTTTTGGCTATCAATTCTGAGGCTTTTCATTGCTCCTGACAGATGAAATAAAGGGGAAAACCAAACATAGTGGCAACGTCATAGACTGGTGGAGGGTGAAAACAGCATTATGAAAATCACAGGGTGTTCCATGGAGACAGCGGTCAGTTGACAGCAGCATGAGTAGGCCTCAGAGTGGCACAATGACAAATTGTGGAGGTTGCGGAAACATGGTAGGCCACAGAGATGCACAATGACAAAGTGTGGAGGTGGCAGCAGCAGCATGAGGTCAGAGAGTGGCACGATGACAAATTTTTTAGGTGGCACAACATGGTAGGTCATAGAGTGGCATAATGACTAAGGATGGAGAAGGCAGCAACGGGAGCAGCATGTCCGCCAGGCGGCCGCGGGAGCGGCATGTCCGCCGGGCGGCCGCGGGAGCACCGCTGAGGACGGGCAGGCAGCTGCGGGACCAAGGTACCTCCCGGGTGGCAGTGAGAGCATCATGCTGGCCGGGCACCAGCGGGATAAGTGTGAAGGGTGGTCGGGAAGCTGTGGGACCAGTATGCCAGCCGTGGTAGCAACGTGCTGGCCAGGCGGTCTGTGCGCTGGGGACGGGACACTGGGGAGGGCTTTACAAAGAGGGGGACGGGCCATGGTATCAACCTTAATGTGCCGTAAAGCAGGGCCAGGGTGGCGGTCGGACGAGGTACGGAAATACAACGCAGTCTCCAGACATTGTGATTGTGCCGCCGCCCGGGCCCCTGATGCTAACGGGCCCCGTAGCAACCGCTACGGCTGCTACGGTGGTAGTTACGCCACTGCCCTTAACGCTGAAGCCACTTTTCACCTTCCTGACACGGCCCATTTTTTCAAATCTGCCCTGTGTGACTACAAGTGGTTATAACTTTGGAACGCTTTAACATATCCAAGTGATTTTGAAATTGTTTTCTCGTGACACATTGTACTTCATGTTAGTTTCAAAATTTTGGTGGTATGTTTTGCATTTATTTATGAGAAAATCAGATATTTGGTGAAAATTTGGAAAAATTCTCAATCAAAATGTTCTACTTTTTCCACACATGAGTCATAACACCAGAAAATGTAATAACTAACATCAACCAAATGTCTACTTTATACCGCCGTGGTTTTTTATACATACTCTGCGCATGCTCAGTGTGTCACAGCCGGGTTCTGCCAGAAGGCACGGACCCGGCTCCCAGAAGAAGAATCGCGCAGCCCCGGGCACCGGCAGTCCCGGGGCTGCGCCGCGGGGGGGTCCGATTCCAGCTAAATGCCCCTGGTGTTAGGGGTTAACACCCGCGATCGGAGAAATCTCCGATCGCGGGTGTTAGAGGAGGGTGTCGGCTATAATATATAGCCGACACCCGCAGCTTCTGGCGCCGGCTTCGTTCAGGAGCCTGCGCCAGAAGCTTGACGTACTATTACTGCATTTTGCGGGAACGCACCTCCCGCCATGCAGTAATAGTACGTCAAATGTCGGGAAGGGGTTAAAGGGGTATTCCAGGAATAAGCATAATTCATATTCACATGGGTCAATAAATATAAGCTAATATATAATAAGTTGTTATTTAAAATGTTGCTCTCCCTGCTACTGGCTCTTTAGTCAGTCCATTGGTGTATCCCTGTGAAGGAGAAACAGGACAGAAGATGGCTGCTGGTCACATGACAACATCACATGTCCATCACCTACCTGGGCAGGTCATGTGATCATCACTTTTTGTGGCTGTAGTTGGTCGGTTACAGTGAATCCAGTATGGCCACCATCTCAGTGGGGCAATGTGCAGTGATGGCAGTTACATATTACAATAGTAACAGAGCAGGACAGTTTGTTACATCATAACAGGGAGAAGAGCATAAGAGGAAGGAGCTGTTACTGAAGTATCATTTGACTTGTAGTTTCCAGTGGCAGACATCTTGGAGATAACTCCGCCTACTTTAGAAAGCCTATAAAATTTTGTGAATCATAAAAGTTATATTAAAATTATTTAAGCTCCATTTTGTGAGTATTCACCTATTTACGTTCATATTCCCGGAATACCCCTAAGGCTACATTCACACGAACGTATGGAGGACGTATATACGGCCGACGTATATACGGCCTATATACGTCCCCCATACACTCCTATGGGCGCACGGCACCCTACGGGAGCGGTACGGTGCAGCACACGTGCGGCACCGTACCGTTCCGTACCCGGGAAAAAGATAGGACCTGTCCTATCTTTTCCCGTAATACGGGGCCGTGCGCCATAGGTTGCTATGGAGAGGGGCGGGGGTGAGCTGCGCTCACCTCCTCCTCCTCTCCCCGTACACTGCCGTTGCCCGCTACGGTACGGTACGGGCGGGCAACGGCAGTGTGAATATAGCCTTAAACTGTTTTTACACCCTGGAATTCAGCACTGTATTTCCATTAGTCCTCTTAGTCTTTGTATAGATGTAAACAGGGGGGCACATTTACCAAGGCCTTTGCATGCACACTTTTGTTGGACTGTCCACTTCGTTCTGAAACAGCTTGCACAGGTTTTTTTTAAATGTCTGTGTCACTATTCTGTCGCCCGCAACACTTTTGAGACGCAGCATTACCTAGGTGCCAGGATGCACAAGTACCCTGGGGTGGCTACGTGCATCCTGGCACCTAGGTAATTATTTATACTGCTATTTATACAGTCATTCACCATATCAGATTTAACCATCATGTCTGTGACTGTGTTGAATCACAGTCTCCCTATAGGCCCAGGAGACAGAGTATATGCCACTGTGCTCTGACATCCCCATGTCACTATGCCAACTTGATGTTTTATGTAACCTGTCCAGCATTAGTTGCTATCCCCCCCCAAAAAATTGTATGTTCCATACCCTTGATTGTGCATGTTTTTATGGCAATTGATTAATTTGATTAATAAAAACTTTTTCTGCTACATGCCTTTTCAACAATATAGTTTCTGTGCATATCTGGTGTTTGTGTTTTGAGTAGGGTTAGAGGATTTGAGTAGAGTAAGTGCTTTATTCCTCAAAGGACAGCTGACTAATTTTAGACCATTATTCTAAATAACGTAGACAACCCCTTTAATTATAAATAATATAATATATCAGGATTCTGTTGCAGGCAATTGATTATCATGAAGGGCATTGTGAATGTTTCTTACCTACAACTAAATGCAAATTTTAAAAACAGTACAAAATGTGTGTTTTAACTTTACTAAGTGGTGACTCGTATAGCAAGGGAACTGAAATAACAGGAAATGTGTCTTAGGGGTTTTTCATGTGGCAGGAAGAAGTCGTGTAAGAAAACTGAAACAAGTTGAGATTTCATGATAGAAAAAAGGTATTTTGAGACAAAGAAGTAAAGGCAAATATCTTACTACCTTCACATGGCATATGAGCTGAAGACATCCTGTTTAACTTTGTGTGTAGAGATCTAACAAAAAATAGAAGGCCTTCACTGAGAAAGTACATATAGGAAGAAGATAAGATGTCTGTAAAGAAGCTTTACCCTGTATCTCTGTGGATTTCAGTGAGATTGGGATTCCACTTTTTTGTCATGATATTACCATGGCTTCATGGTATTGAAGGCAGTGAAAAACCAGGTAATTATGTTCAAATTTGCTTTTGACAGATAACTTATTCCATTCATCCAGAAAATGATGGTTCCTAGTGTTCAAAATATTTACTTTAATATATATATATATTCTTTAATATAAGGTGTTTAAATGTGGCGTACTTTAAAAGTAAAATATTTATGGTGCTTGTCACGTCTTATAATCATTGGACTCAAAGTAGAGCTTTAACAGGTGGCAAATAGTAGTGACCATTTCGGACTACAGCGATTTAAGGAACTGGCAATAATTATAATAATAATTATAATAATAATAATAATTCCTTTATAGCACACACAGATTATGTGGTGCTGCACAGAAATTGTCAAGTCGGTCCCTGTCCCCAGTGGGGCTCACAATCTAATCACTACCAATATGGCAAAAAAAATTAGAATTTATAAAACCATCAGGACAAACCCAAGGCGGTTGTTTCTTTCCTATAAAAATAGACTAGCATTATCTTTTGAGGGCCTCTCACAGATTTAGCATTCTAACCAAGCATTAAAGTTATGCCTCCGAATTTCATACATACACAGTGTACGGCTTGCAATGTCTCTATAATTAAATAGAGTTATAATTATGTATTACAGTCCCATAAGATAACCATTTATCTTCAGCATTAGGCAGCTGAGGTCTGTTATGCCTCAGATGAAAAATGCTTTTAAGGCCTCATGTACATGGGTAAGCTTTGGTACAAAGTCTTTGTGGCTGGACGTGGTGTCCCTGCAGTTCTTTACTATGGAGATGTTTTCTCTCAATACACAAGGTCTCAAGCAATGTTTTGTATACACGGTCACTTTACCCTGTATGTGGTACTAAATAATGAATATGCTTCCAGCTTATACCCTGCCAACATAAATTGGCACTAAAATTAGTTTCATTGAAAAATACTAAGTGCTCACAAATAGCTAACTACAAGATTGTAGCACGACTGGTCTAGAAACTAAAAGAGAAATGATTTTTCATTATATTCCTAGTTTTGTTAACCTTTTGGAAAGGAATGTATTATTCAACCTAATTATAGTGCAATTTAATTATTGTATACACTTAATGGTTAACTAACTATAAATTTTATTAAGGAACATCCACCACCAGGATGAAGGACTGAATGCAAATGAGCCTGAGGGGCTCCAGGCTCCATTAACACCTATGGAGCCTGGAGCCCCTCAGGCTCATTTGCATTCAGTCCTTCATCCTGGTGGTAGATTCCCTTTAAATATGATATATTTAATCATAGGCATACCCCTGCATAGAATTTGTATTTATACCTGCCATGATTGGGATACAAGCCATAACTTTTTTTATTATTCCATATATGTCGATGGGCAAGTGCTTGTTTTTTGAAAAACAAGTTGCAATTTTTGTTGATGTCCATTTGGTGTGCCTATTAATTATTAATTGAATATATATATATATATATATATATATATATATATATATATATTATACTTATATATACATCACCATCTTCCTAAAGTCGTTTTTTTCCACCAACAGAGCAAGTTGGGGGCTTTATTTTGTGCCATGAGCAGTAATTTTCCTTGGTACCATTCGGTGGTTTGTGCCACTTTTTGATCACTTTATGTAACTTTTTTTTAAAACGTGACAAAAACAAACCAATTTTACACAATTCATTAGGGTTTTTTTTTCTGGCTCTCACTAAACAGGTAAAATAATAGATTATATTTACAGATTGCATGCAGTGATTCCAAATGTGGAGGGATTTTAGTAATTGTTTTTTATCTTTTAATAGAATAAAGGGGGATTATTTGTTTTATTTATTAGTATTGCTGGGCATAAATATAACCGTGCGCCGAAACTGCTTAGAATATAAAGATTAAAAAAGTGTTAAAAAGCATTACAGCGCTTCATGGAAATAATGAAGATATGCTCCGGCACCAGCTCACCCTGAGCTGGTGCACTGTATTTGATGCTTATATGTACAATTTTAAAGTGGTAGGTTTCCTTTAAATTGAATTTGTATGTTAGTCGGAACTGTATAGTTCATAAATGTAATCTAAGCCAGAATTCTTTGGTCTCTGTTTAACTTGGATTTTAAAATATTGGGTTGTCATGAGAACCAGAATGAACAATAAGGCTTATTTGCAGACACATTTTATAACTCCTACAGCTGATCACTATACCCTAGGGCTAAAGTACAGTGAATTACCAAAATCCAGAGGCCCGTTTGTAACTAGGGGTCGAATGTAAGATGGGTGTTCTTAAGTAAGGGACCGCCTGTACTTGGTTTGTAAAATTGGGTACTAGAAGTCCCATCCTTGTTTTTTTTTTAGGTAACGTAGAACTGCACTGTATTGTGAACAAATATCAGGTCCTAACTTGTGTATGGAATAAACAGTCTGACGTGAACGACAACTATACATTATATTACTGGTTAGTGACATTTCTTTTTCTTTTTTTATATTGAATTATGCCGTTTGTTATGTTCTTGTTTAGGAAAGTTTGGTGACAACTAAAAGAGCTTCAAAAGAGCTACATAAAAGTCATAAAGGCCATTCTTAAGTGGACTGGACTTAATCCTGCTGGATGTAACAGTAGACCATAAGGTTTTTTTTTTTACTTTTAAAAATTACATTCAGCACAACATACAAATGTAGTAGCTATTAAACATTGTTAATACACAATTAACTGCATTGTTACAAACTGCCACTTAGATACCCAGCATTGTAAGAGGAATAGTAGAAAAGAAAAACTGGAAAGAGAAAATATGATGAAGAACACTTTCAAATATTGCAGGGACCATGAGGTTTTCTGCTGCCTTTGAAAGTATCGGTGATGCAATGTACACAATTTTTGAGATCATAAGAGATAGCTGAGTAACAGTGCCACATATATGATATAATTGTGTCTATTGCTCCATTAGATAGTTAAAGTATAGTCAGAATCTAACTGATCCCACACACCAATCTTAAATGGGTTGTCCTGCAGGATAGGGGCAAGTTTCAGATTGCTGGTGCAACTCACTTCCTCCATGGATTCCCTTGTAAATGAAACGCTAGTATGTATATGATCGAAGCTCTCTTCACTTCTCTGAGACCGATAGACAGTGAGCTTGCATAATGGGTTAGCAAAAAAAATGGCATATTTTATAGAAACTGGTGCTTATTTACTAAGGGTCCGCGGAACGCATTTTCGTCGGGTTTCCCTACGATTTCCGCTTTGCACCAAATTGCCCTGGGATTTTGCCGCACACGATAGGATTTTGGCGCATCGGCGCTGGCTTGAAAGCAACAGAAATTGGGGGGTGTGCTGTCAGACAAACCGACGGATTTGGATAAGAATTGCGCAAGATTTAACATTTAGAATTGTGTCGCAATTCTAAATGCGGTGGGAAAGCGACGGATGCAGGAACTCGGCCCCCGAGCTTCATGAATTGCGCCGGACTTCATCCTCGTCGGACCGTCCGAATCGGAGATTGCGACAGGACCAGGTAAGTAAATTTGCCCCACTGTGTTACAGATACAGCAGTATGAAGTAAAAATAATTTTACTGTCCCACCACTTTGGCATAATATTAACAAATTTCATGTATAAAAATAGTTTTTTATTTTTACTGCACTTCTCTTAATGAAGATGAAGATTTTTACTATTCAGTTTAACATACCATGTAAGCTTTATAGTATGGCTTTATGATATAACATGTAAGCTTTCTGATATTATAGAGACACTCATTATTATTACTATTATCATTATTATCAATTATCATAATTATTGTTATCCCAGTAATCCCTTTAAGATACTTAAAATGGGCCCATGGTATATCTTAACTACTCACATGAGACCTTTTAATAAAGGAGCTTTTAGAGATGAGTTAAAAAAACTATGGCAACAGTTTCAGCTGTTTTATGACATATCTTTCAGGTACAGTGACAAAGAATACACAGCCGCTCAGTGTCCTCATTACCTGATCGTAAACCAAACAACTTTTGGCTGTCAGTTGTCGGAAATTGAGACCTTTAGTACCTTCACTGTGAAGCTGACCTCCAACAAACAGGAATACCTACCCATGAGAAAGTTTGACAAGTTGATAGACTTGGGTAATTTATTCATATATATATTTGCCTTCATGAGTCAACAGTTAAAGATACATGAATTAAATTACTGAATTTCATGAAACATTTTGTTATTTATCTTATTAATATTAAATTTTACAGTAAAGATGGACCCTCCTTCAAAACTTCAAGTGACAAATACTAGCAGCTTGGAGTTGCGTCTACAGTGGGAGCAATCCTATGGCTCTTTAAGATCACACTGTATGACTTATCAAGTGCAGTATAAAAATATGGCCAGTGACAAGTGGACGGTAAGAGGTTCTCAAATTCAATGCATGTAAAGTGTTTATGGTTTATTACACTTATCTCCTATCCACAGTTAGGGCTCATACACGACCGTATAAAAATGGGCGTATACACATCCGTAATACGGCCATCCATGTACATGGTCCTATTGCCCACCTTACCATAAGTGAGTTGTATAAAAATATAGAGCATGTCCTATTTTCCACAGTATTTCCATTCTGTACGGCCCATAGTAGTGAATGAGAACGTATAAAACACCGGCTAAATATGTGCTGCATGTGGCTGTGCACTGTATGTTGCCGTATATAAGTGCAGTATCCAGAACCAGTGGGAGATGCATTCTGTCAGCCATCCATTTTTTGCAAGCCCGCTGTATTTTATATGGATACGGTGCAATACGTTGCAATACATCCCGTATTTACGTCAGAATACAGTTGTATATACAGAACAGAAAATACCATACACCATGTATATGAGGCCTAACCCTTATCTGCTCCATAGCACAGGGAATTCTGGGTTTTGGAAGTTTCATAGAAGTCAATCACAGGATAGAACTCAAGTGCTCTATTGACTTCTCTAGAACTTTCAGTCAGTTAACACCTTGTTTACCGAGGACGAACTATATAGTCCTTGTGCGGCAAGGGGTGTATGGAGCGAGCTCACGAGTTAACCTGTTAAGTGCCGCGGTTGGACCCGACCGCGGCACCTAACTTACAGCTAAATGGCGTCCGCCATCTTGGATGCCCGATCGCCGCCCCCACTGGAACGTCATCGGAGGGCTGCGATCGGTTGCTATGGCAGCCTAGAGTCTCATTGAGACTCGTAGGCTTGCCAGGTGCAATGATTTTTAATAGCCACCTGAGGGCAGGCTATTAAAAATCAATGTAAAATAGCTATATACTGTACAGTAGTACAGTAGTATTGCTACAGTAGTAGCAATCGGACCCCGCGGGGTTAAATTATCCTGGAGGATCTAAAATAATGGTAAAAAAAATAAAGAAATTTAAAAAATTTTTTAAAAAATATGAAAAAATAGTAAAAAAAGTAAAAGTTTAAATCACCCCCCTTTCCCTAGAACTGATATAAATATAAATAAACAGTAAAAATCATAAACACATTAGGTATCATCACGGCCCAAAATGTCCGATCTATCAAAATATATTAGCGATTTTTCCCAGCGTTTAACCCCATAACGGATATTGGCGCCCAAAGTCGAAAATGCCACTTTTTTGCAATTTTGAAAAATATAAAAAATTCTATAAAAAGTGATCAAAAGCCCTTACAGTCCTAAAAATGAAAGCATTAAAACGTCATCAAATGTCACAAAAAATGATACCGCCCACAGCTCCGTACACTGAAGTATGAAAAAGTTATTAGTGCCAGAACATGGCAAAATGAAGAATTTTTTTTTTGTACAGAAGGTTTTAATTTTTTTAAATGTATGAGAACATTATAAAACCTGTACAAATTTGGTATCCTCGTGATCGCACCAAACCAAAGAATAAAATAAACATGTGATTTGGGGTGCTCACTGAAAGCTTTAAATTTCAAGCCCACAAGAAAACGGCGCAAATGCGTATTTTCATCATTTTCACTGCATTCTGAATTTTTTTCCCGCTTCCCAGTATACGGCATGGAATAATAAATACCATCACTATGAAGTTCAATTTGTTACACAGAAAACAAGCCCAAACAGAGCTCTTAACATGGAAAAATAAAAAAGTTACTGATTTTTGAAGGTGGGCAGTGAAAAATGAAAATGCCAAAACGAAAAAGGGCCACATCCCTAATTAAAGAGGTACTCCTACGAAGACTAGATTCTTAAATATACTCAGGATAACAAAATAGCAAAATATTCTCTAATTCACTGTTAGTAACAAAAATACAGAATTTCACAGATATAATTCCAACCTGTCTCTATAAGTGTATACAATTTTGGTTGCCCCTGAGTCTGACCCAAAATCAGAAGTCTAGGGTCGAGCAGGACATTTTGTTCTTCTGTCTGACGCTGCCCTTAGCTCCTCTCTGCCTCCCGTCCCCATCCTTTCATTCCAAGATGAGCTCACATAGAGACTTCCTGCCGCACGTGAGGAGGGTAAAGCTACCAGCTACAGACAGATAGGGTCTTTATCCAGGGGAGGGATGCACAGCAGGGCTGACAGTGTAAGTTATGGCTGTGATAGCAGAGCTGGGAATGAAATGTGTTTTATGCATCTCGTAGATCTCATCATCTCTTATCTCTGACTGGTCTCATCTCTCTTTCTTTCTATGTGTCATTGTAGTGAATGTTCAGAAGCTAAATGAAAGTGTATACAAACCTGGACCCTAATAATCTAAGCTTAGTGTCAATACACAGCATCTCACAGCACTAGAGGGGTCGTGAAGCGTCTGCTTAGAGTGTCACCGCCCAGACCCTGGAAATTTACACTGACCAGCCTAGGGAGTGATAGGAGATATAGGAGATAAAACAGCAATAAAACTGAGTAAAATTATAAAGAAAGGGGCTAAAAATGATCTTTACTGTGTTATCATCACTAGGAGATTGATTTTTTTTTTTCATGGCAAAAACCCTTTTAATAGGATGGTAGAAACCTTGAAGTATAAATCAGGAAGTATAACCATGATATCATGGTTTCTAGGTGCTATATAGAACTGAAGATATCTGCTCCACAGATATCAGACAAGTTTTAATCTAAAAGACAGAATGCTAGAAAGGATATTTCATACACCATACAAGCCTTGTTAGTTTAGTGGAAAAGCTGATGGAAGTTCCTTTTAAGAAACCTATAGACCGATAGACCCATTGATAGTTCCCCACTATTCTTGCTCAGCCTAGTGTGCATGTAGTCCTAGGAGGGCCAGGAAAGATTAAAATAAATCTGTCATCAAAATCAAACATGATATATCAGAGAAACTTACTTGTACATCCAGAAACAACGACTGTGGTAATCATCTTATACTTCTTATCCATGGCCTCCTTCCTTCCAAAGTCAACTTTTTAAATTATGAAGGGCTATTGAGGTTGTTAACAGAGCCCCTCCATCCTGCAGTTTCACAGGCTACAGTTTACAATGTGCAAAGAGCACTTCCCATGTCGAACTATGTGCTGAAAATTCCTGTGCTGTAGTGAGATAACATCAGGCAGAGCGAGAGGGAAAGTGCAAGGGAGCTACAGCACTGAGGGGCCCTGGTAACACACCCAGAGACCCCTCATTAGCAGAATTATAAAAGTTGATTTTAGAAGAAAGGAGGCCATGCATAACAAATAGAAGGAGATTACCACACAGTCACATTGCATGAATCTACAAGAAAATACAACTGGTTTATTATGCTTGATTTTGATGGTAAATTTCCAAATGAGTGTTCTGCCAATATATTACTATTACAAATAACGTTGTAGATGTGGGGAAAAAAAGGAAATAAAATTTGCCCCACTTAATCCTCATACTTTAAAGGAACCCCACCAAAGGGACTGTCACTAGATTTTACTCATTTAATTTACCACCTTCATATAGGTCAGGAAATATCTTTTCTAGAATTCCATCTTTTATTTGAAATCTCAACCATTTACTACTGCATCGCAATATATTGGCATTTTTATGATGATCAGTATCTGTGTTTCACTGACAGACCCATGAGCCCTTCTAATCCTACATCCTTAACAGCACTCTGATTTACTATTACCTCGGGTGTTGTTAAGGGGTTGAAGTTTACATTTATGTGTAATATGATGTACACAATACCCATCTAATGGGAAAACTGGATTTAGAGAGAGTCCTTCAAAAGCCCTTCCCGCTTGCCTCAACATATTCTAGGTGATACGGGACAACCACAAGGCAGTTCCTTCCTACGCTTTAAGGAAATCTACCATCAAAATCAAGAATGATATACCAGGGACACTCACTTATAGATCCAAACACCTTGACTGAGATAATATTCTTAGATTTATTATCCATGGCCCCCTTTCTTCACAAACCAACTTTTAAAATTATGCTAATGAAACCTGAAGGGCTTTAGGGGGGGGGTCGTTCCACTGTAGTGCTGTAGCTTCAAAGGCTGTTACAATGGGCAGAGCAGGTCTCCCCGCCCCCCACGCACAAACATCTCCTGCTGTTGCAAGATTAAACAGAGGGAGGAGGGAGAGACCAGGGTAAGGGTGAGACAGGTTTGGATACACAGAAAAGCAAGGCAAGTAACAGTAATAATAGCAAAGACACAAGTGTCATAAAACTGAGAATTAATTAGCACCCTCTAATGTAGCTGGGCAGAATATAAAGGGTGGAATTGATGCTGCCTCCAGCAGCCGTCTGGTTCAGCTGTCCATCACTGAAGCCACAGATGCACACAAACTCAATTCAAACTCACACTCAGCTTTCTCCAAGGAAAAGACCCTGAAAGGCAGCTGCTGATCAAGGCAACCACGGGACTTTTTTTCAAGCACAAAACCTGATCTGCAGAACAGAACAGAGTACTGCAGAACAAAGTTATTACAATATGATGCTGGGATATGAGTTTAAAATCTATTTTGTTTGTAGGTGCAAACGCAGACAAGGGCATATGATATTTTAACTCCTTAGTGCTCTGCGCTATAGCTGTACTGCGCTGAGTCCCGCGAATAGCGCTCAGCGCAGTACAGCTGCTGCACAGAGACGATGCCGGTTCAGCTCGGCACGGGAGCCGAACCGGCATCGGGGGTTGCGGTTTGTCAGTGGTAATCTATCACTGACATCCCCGGCTAACACCCGCGGATGGAGTGGGCTCCGATCGCGGGTGTTTAACCCTTTAAATGCCGCGGTCAACATGACCGCAGCATCTAACATGCCTTCCGGGGGTCTTACCCCCATGATCGGCGCCCCCACGCCGTTTTCGGGGGAGCCGATCGCTGCTATGGCGATTGTGCCCCAGAGAAGCCTGAATGCCTTTAAGATGGTGTCTGTGATGTCATCTTAAAGGCACAGTGTCAGCCTATGCATGTATGTGCAAGTATTGCAGAGTATTATCATGAGCAAGTAATCAGATGATTGCTTGTTCATGTCCCATGGTGGATCAAGTAAAAAATGTAAAAAAAAAAATGTATTTCAATAAAAAATAACTTTATAAATCACTAAAAATGCCCATAAGCCCCAAAACATATAAAGAGACATAGAACGCTCAAAAAATCTAAATAATAACACAAACCCCACATATATAGTATCACCACGTCCGTAACAATCCGTAGAATAAAAGTAAATCATTATTGAACCCGTACTATGAATGCTGTAAAAAAAAAATTTAAAACCTGCCAAAAATTATGATTTTTACCTATTCAATCCCACTAAAAATGCAATAAAAAGTGATCAACAAAACATATGTACTCCAGAATGATACTGTTGCAAAGTACAACATGTCCCGCAAAAAAGCAAGCCATCAACCAGCTCTATAGCCATAAAATTAACAATGTTATGCCACTTGGAAGACGGCGATGCAAAAATGATGATAAACATAAGAAAAAATATTCATGTCTAGTATCCCCGTAATAGTATCGACCCATAGAATAAAGATAACATGATTATTAGGCTGTAGGGTGAACACAAAAAAAGAAAAAGTAAAAAATCCAGTACAGATTTGATGCTTTTCTACTCCTGCCCTCAAAAAAGTTCCTAAATTTTCAACAATAGGTGATACCAACCCCAAAATGGTAAAACTGGAAAAAGCATCTCATCCCGAAAAAAAAATTCCTGTCACATGGCGCCAATAACAAAAAAGCGAAAATTTTATAGCCTACAAAAGGGGCCAATGAGGAAACTAAAATCCTGGCAGCTGCAGGGTGCTCCTTCCCTTCTGCGCCTCGCTGTGCCCCCATAACACAAGTAATGACCACATGTGGGGAGTCTCTGCACTCAGGAGAAATTGTAGAACAAATTATGTGGTGGGTTTTCTCTTTTTATCTTTTGGAAATGTGTAAATTTTAGGGCTAAATGAATGTATAACCGACAAAATTTGACCATTGTAAATTTGACCTCCATTTTGATTCAATTACTATGAAGATCTCAAGGGGTTAACAATCTTCGTGAAAGCTGTTTCTGATAGCTTGAAGGGTGCAGATTTGAAAATGGGTTGATTATATAGGGGGTTTTAATGCTAAATATGTAAAACTTAATACTAGAAGGGTTAGTAAAAGACTACATACTGGAGTATGTGACATCAAATAGAATAATAAGTGATAACCAGCATGGGTTTACTAAGAATAGAAGTTGTCAAACTAACCTTATCTGCTTCTATGAAGAGGTGAGTAGGTCCCTGGATGGAGGAGCAGCTGTGGATATTGTGTTCTTGGACTTTGCAAAGGCATTTGACACTGTCCCTCATAGACGCCTGATGGGTAAAATTAGGGCTATTGGTTTGGCAGAAATCATTTGCAATTGGATTGAAAACTGGCTGAAGGATCGTATCCAGAGAGTTGTGGTCAATGATTCCTACTCGGAATGGTCACCAGTTATGAGTGGTGTACCCCAGGGTTCTGTGCTTGGCCCACTACTATTTAATATATTTATTAATGATATAGAGGTAGGAATTAATAGCACTGTGTCTATTTTTGCAGATGACACCAAACTGTGTAGTGTAATACAGTCTATGGAGGATGTTCATAGGCTGCAGGGTGACTTGGACAAACTGAATGTTTGGTCATCCACTTGGCAAATGAGGTTTAATGTGGATAAATGTAATGTTATGCACCTGGGGGCCAATAATCCAAAGGCAAAATATGTCCTTGGGGGAGTAAATCTGGGAGAGTCCCTTGTTGAGAAGGACCTGGGGGTACTAGTAGGTCATAAATTGAATAACAGCATGCAATGTCAATCAGCTGCCTCTAAAGCTAGTAGGATCATGTCATGTATCAAAAGTGGAATGGACTCTCGTGATAGGGATGTAATATTACCACTATACAAGGCACTGGTTCGGCCACACCTGGAATATGCTGTCCAGTTCTGGGCACCGGTCCATAAAAAGGATGCCCTGGAGCTGGAGAGGGTTCAACGTAGAGCCACAAAACTGATAAGGGGTATGGAGGGTCTCAGTTATGAGGAAGATTAAAACAACTAGATTTATTTAGTCTGGAAAAGAGACGACTACGAGGGGACATGATTAATTTATATAAATATATGAATGGTCCATACAAAAAATATGGTGGTAAGTTGTTCCAGATTAAATCAAATCAAAAGACGAGGGGGCACTACCTCCAAGGTTTAATCACCGGAGGCGACAGGGCTTTTTTACTATGAGAACGGTCAATCTGTGGAATAGCCTGCCTCAGGCGCTGGTCACAGCAGGGACAGCGGATAGCTTCAAGAAGGGTCTAGATGCCTTTTTACAGCTAAATAACATTGATTGTTATGCTATATAGAATTGTTTCCCCTAAATCCCTTCCTCATCCAATCCCTACCCTTCCTTAGTTGAACTTGATGGACAAGTGTCTTTTTTCAACCGTATAAACTATGAAACTATGAAACAGTATTTATCCCCAAAATAGTCAATTCTGAAAATACGGAAAATCGCTATTCGATTTGTAAGCCGCGTGACGTCAAAATAAATTATCCAAACATTTCAAAAATTATGAAAATATAAAGTAGACATATGGGAAATGTTATTCTGCAAGTTATTTAGGTGGTAAATCTATCTGCCTGAAAACGTGATGATTTTGAATTTCGAAAATGGCAAATTTTTCTAAAAATTCATAATTTTTTCTTTTTTTTGGAAATAAACGCAAAACTTGTCAGCCAAAATAGTGATGTTTACACAATAAAGATCATTTTAACCCCTTATTTTAAAATCTTACTCAGTTGTATTGCCATTCTAGCTTCTATCGCTCATTGACACTCTCTAAGCAGAAACATTATGATCCCTGCAGTGCTATGAGATACTGTGTGCTGAAAATATTGTTAAATTATCAGGGTACAAGGTTTATTCTTAGTTGTTTTATTAGAAGAATTGAGCAACTGGATGGAAAAGTATTGCTCACTTAATTGTTCACTCTGTCTTAAAGGTGAAAAATGCCTCTTCCACTCTATTTATCTTGCCAAGTTATGACCCTAAACAGACATATACATTCCAAGTGAGGAGCAAATTAAGTAAATTTTGTGCCAACTCAAAATTTTGGAGTGACTGGAGTCAAGCAGTTAGCTGGGGAAGGAACATAACAGTTACAGGTAAGTAAGCGAGGAGTTAACATTAAGCACATCTATTTTTTTTAATGAAAGACTGAACATTTATTATTTGTATAATATTTATTTTATATGATATCTTATTCTTGTTCTTAAAATCTGGCTATAATCTATAAAACAAAAAGGTAATTAAAATATGAAAGATGAATTTGGTACTTCTACCAGCGTTATAAATGTACTGCTTCTTCTCCTTTTTTTTTAACATACCGTATAAGCTGACCTGAGTATAAGCCGACATACCTAATTTTAGCATAAAAAACTGGGAAAACCTATTGACTCAAGTAGGAAATGCATTGGTAACAGCCTCCCCAGTATATAGCCAGCAAGCCCCTTATAGTATATAGCCAGCCATCACGAGTGGTATATAGCCAGCCAATCAGTCTCCAGTAGTATGAAGTCAGCAAGCCCCCAGTAGTATAAAGCCAGCCCCCCGTAGTATATAGCGACCCCCCTGTAGCATATAACCATCCAGTCCCCAGTAGTATATAGCCAGCCCCCTGTAGTGTATATAGGTAGTCCCCCAAAGTATGTAGCCAGCCCCTGTTGTATATAACCATCCAGCCCCCAGTAGTATATAGCCAGCCCCCTGTAGTGTATAGCCAGCCAGCCGCCTGTAGTGTATAGCCAGCCCCCTATAGTATATATCCAGCCAGCCCCCTGTAGTATATTGCCAGCCAGTCCTGTGTGGTATATAGCCAGACAGCCCCATGTACTATATAGCTGCTAGCCAGCCCTGTGTACAATATAGCCTGCCATCCAGCCCCGTGTGCTATATAGCCTGCAAACCAGCCCCGTGTACTTTATAGCCTGCCAGCCAGCCCTGTGTAGTATATAGCCTGCAAGCCCACAGTATGACCACCACATAAAAATTTAAACTGTGTACTCAACATTCTGATGCCCCGGGTTGTTCCTCTTCTATCTTCATGTGCGCCAGCTCCAGGTCAGGGACAGATCCGTGTGCATAGACCGGCCGGCAGCATAGAGCTGTAGCTGACCTGGTGCCTGCACACATGAAGAAAGAAGAGTAGCTGCCACGTGGCGTTGGAATGGTGAGTGCTCAGTTTATTTTTTAATATACCTGAGTATAAGCAGATATGTTGACATTGACATTTGTTGACAGGTTGACATTTGTTGTATGTGACACATATGACATGTGAGACACAGACATCAGACAAGTGCAACACTGCAACACTTCATACACATGTCATAAATACATTAGACAGGTCTAGCATACACAATAATAATAATAATAATATTAACACCGTATATATTCTGACTCGAGTATAAGCCGAGGGTGGGAAATGCATTGGTCACAGCCCCCCAAGTATAGAGTCCACCAGCCCCCTGTAGTATAGAGCCCGCCAGCCCCCTGTAGTATAGAGCCCGCCAGCCCCCTTAGTATAGAGGCCGCCAGCCCCCTTTAGTATAGAGCCCGCCAGCCCCCTGTAGTATAGAGCCCGCCAACCCCCTTTAGTATACAGCCCGCCACCCCCCTGCAGTATAGAGCCCGCCACCCCCCTGCAGTATAGAACCTGCCAGACCCCAAAGAATAAAGTAGAGGTGTTATTTGGAGTGCACAGTCAAAGTCGTAACAAGCCCTAGTGAAAAAGGCTTGAACAAGGCTCCTAATGAGCCAAAACGTCGCTAATAGTTTTCCCACAAAGAAAACTTGGATAGGGCCTAACTTGCTGATCAGTGGGGGTCTCAGTGCTGAGACCACGCAGATCGCGAAAACAAGGGGTCCGACCAATCCCTCACCGCTCCTCAGACTAATGGAGCAGACGACCGTGCATGACCGCGCTGTTCCATTAAGCACTGCGATCTGCGGGGGTGTCGGCACTGAAACCCCCACTGATCAGCAACTTTCCTTTGTGGGGAAAACCCCTTTAAGAGGCCAATTACTTATATGTTATATATGTGTATACTGCATTGAAAAAAAGCAGTAATACTCATATAGATATCATTATTTTATCATAATATTAATTTTTTTATATGAGTCTATCCTCTATAGAAGTGTTATTGAGCACATACAAAAAGATGCAGGAAACCATAGCTGCTTTTATACCCATAGTTAGAAAACACTTATAGCAGAATGCTCAACAGAGGGTATATAACAGGTCAGCTAAGATAAGGACCTTCAGATCAGGTGAGAGCGTCTTGGTGCCCACAATAGAGAACAAATTTAAGGCTATATGTCATTACATTACAATTAATACATATACTGTATATGTATGTATATTGTTTGTAATTGAATTGTATTGTGTATATACAGGCAGTCTCTGTGCAAGATAGGTTCCATGGGTTGGTTCTTAAGTTGAATTTGCATGTAAGTCGAAACTGTATAATTTCTAATTGTAGCTCCAGCCACAGTGGGCAAAGGAGTCTCTCTTTACCTAGGGGTCGTCTGTAAGTCGGGTGTCCTTAAGTAGTGGTCCGCCTGTATATTGCCTACGGCAGGAAAATGTACTTTTAAACATTTTGACTTTGTGGTCTATTTCTCTTTTTTTTGCAGATGAGCAACCATCCACATTTATAAAAGCATCTGTGATCCTTATTGTTACATTTCTGTTGTTGATAGTTGTGGTTCTTGTGATAAGGACAGATAGGTAAGTCAATTTTGCAATATTCTTCCCATTGTTTTTTAATGTATTAGTCAGGGTGCAGTCACATGTGGCCCTTGCATTTATAAAATCTATGCAAACATTCCACGGCAGGGTTCTGCTCATTCGCATTTCCAGTTAAATGCAAGGGTAATGAGCACCCAGTGTTTTGTGTGTAAACAATGAAAAACTCTGGGTTCTTGTTGCCAATCGCATGTTTTTCACTGGAATTGGGTTTTCACGTGTGATTGGGTTGTTTTGGGTGCATATTTCCAGTGAAACACATGTGTCCCACCGCTGGGTATTTTGCAGCTACATTAATAACACGGCACAAAATGTTACTGTTCTAAAAGCTAAAATTGAGAAAGATGAGGGATGGGGTAGCTGAAGAGGTTGACAGGGTGGCAGTCACCCACAAGTCCTGTAGGCTGGACTGCATTTTTTTTTTTTTTTTAGATACAGTTACATTTTCAAGTTACATCTTTTAAAATCAATGAGGCTGTAACACCTGTATCAATGAGAATTAGCTAATATTCATACATATTCTATTCATGAGGACAGGACTGATTTTAGCCTGCAATACATTCACAACCAGAAATTAATACATACAAAAAAATCTGATCCATAGAATAAAAAGTGCAGTGAATCATAGTATCATAATACATAAGGCTGAAAAAAGACGTTGAAAAAAAATTCGGTGGTAGACTGTCCCATATGCCATTCTTGTTACCTAATGCTCACAATGGAGCCTCTTTGCGCTCCTCTGAGCCCCCGTGGTATGAAGAAATAAACTTTTATATCTATTCAAATTAGCCAGAGGCACTCAGGGTCTCATCCACCGAGCGACTCCTGGCTTCTCCAAAGGCTAATTTATGCACATTTAAGCGCAAGAAATCAAGAGTGCGAATGACGTCACCAGCTGCCTGACCACGCGATCACCACCTGATCAGCTGGGAGCGGTGTATACAAATGAGGCAGGAGGGCGTGCATAAATTAGCCTTCGGAGGAGCCAGGAGGCGCTCATCGGACGAGATACTCCAGAATAGCGTCTCTAACAAATCCCTCAAATATTTTCCCCACAACAGAAGTTAGACTCACAGGTCTTTAGTTTCAAGGATAGCTTTTCGATCCTTTTTTGTATATTGGCACCACATTTGGTGTATGCCATCTGGGCCCGGTGGTTGGGAGGTGGCGCTGTACCTCTTCCTGGGTTAAACTGTTGACACTCCAAAGAGAATTTACATAATTCCTCATTATGTCTTTCACCAGGGGATTTTTCTGGGTAAAGACAGTTGAGAAGGCGACATTCAGTAGATTGGCCTTTTTCTCATCTCCTTCCACCATGACCCCCAGGTTATTCTTCAGAGGGCCCACTTCAGAGAAGTCTTGTATACTGATTTATCACTGGTGTGGCAGGTACTCCACTATAAGGGTCCCATGAAAGGTCAACATGATGCCGCTGAGGCCAAGCATAAATGTCTTGGTTGCAGTATCATTGGCGGCTTCTTGTTTTCCTAGGTCTGCAAAAACCCCTGAAGTAGAGCTTTTCAGCAAGTTTAGAGCATGTTTCTTTGTCATTAGTAAAATAGATTTGTCCCTTGAATAGTGGTTGTCCATCATTTTCAATTCTACATTGGATATAATCATAGAATCATGTGAAGACTTAACACACCACAGCAACATTTCCCCTTCACCACGACGGCACCCCCAGGGACAGGAAACCTCAGCATATAAAAACAAGCTCTTCCTATTCTGCCTCAGTGGTTTCCTGTCCCTGGTAGGGGCCCTTAATGGACCTGTGGTGAAGAGTCCAAGAAAAATTCCTCCCAGCATACTTCTTAACCCCTTGAGTAGAGAATTGTATGTACCAGTGATTAGGTGGTTGCCGTCCTTGTGCCTCATAGATTTACTGACTGTTCTGGCAGTCACTAACCTTGCAGGTCAGCCAGCTTCCCTAAGCAGATGTGGAGCCTGCAAGCCCCCCAGTCTTTACCTGAGCCCGCCTAAAAAAGCTGCCAGGCACTTGCAGTACGCTTAGCTAGTAGATAAGTGGCATATGGTAAAAGCTTGACCAGTGGTGACTGGTATAAGGACAAGCAAATGGCAGGGAGGGACTTGTACTCGGAGGCGGGAACAGGAATAGGTAGAGGACACAAACACAGGTTCTGAGGCACACTGTGAACAGAGTAAATGGAGCAGACAGAGGGTGGGAGCACTGGGTAGAGACCTAATATTCGAAACCATGAAAAATGGCTCGGGAAACACATTTATAGTCCATCCCAAAGAGTAGATCTGGTGACCTTAGCGGAAAGTTGCAGAATAGTGCTGCAGTGCTGAGCACCAGCCACCAGGGGGACATCAGTAAACATGCTGCATATTCAAAACCATGGGGAGTCCGAATGCAGAATTATGACAACAAGCAATCTGTATACTTGCCAGCAGAGAGAGAGAGAATGCAGAAACAGTGCAGAATCGTGACACTGACCAGTGAGCCTTGGTCAGTTCCCGGCCTGGTCAGCTTTCCTCAAAGCGTCCTTTCGTGGATTCCATCGTTTGGGGCTGCTAGGAAGTGAGGGCACACCTGTCCAATGTTCTTGCCATCATGTATGCCTCACTCTGGAAGGCCAGAAGTGACAGCACAACACTTCTGGCCTTCCAGAGTCAGGCGGACAAGATGGTTGTCGCGGTCCCGCGAAATCTCAAAGGGAACTAGCCAGGCAATGTTATTTCCCTGTGAGGGAAAACTTGGGTCTGTCCTAGATGATCTGTTGGAAAAAGCATATAATAGTGGACAGAATGATTTCTTCCTATCAAAGCAATTTAAGTCCTTCCGGTCCTTTAAGAGAACAAGATACCAGAAGAAAGGCAAAGATCGCACAACCCAATCTTCAAAACATACATCTCATACAGGCTTCTTATTTAATCAATCCGCTGACCCATCTAGACATTCCAACTGTGGTCCATAATGATGCCAGGCCACAGGTCTGAGGGGGGGGGGGGGAGACTATCCCTCTACATCTACGCCTGGAAACAGATTTAAAGACGCAACTGGATTCTCAACGCTATTCTGAATGGCATGACCGTGGACTTTAAATCTCTCCCTCCAAAAAGATTCCGAGTAACAAAGATTCTATCAGGAAGCAATCAGACCTTTACTCTCAGAGATTTCAACACTCATTGTAAAGGTATTGTGCAAAGTTCCATAATTAAAGAAGGTCCTTAAGCCTCTTTTGAGTAAAAAAATCCAAAATGGATCCCATCCTAAATCTAAAATCCCTAAACAAATATCTCTGTGTTCCAAGATTCAAGATTGAAACTTTAAAGTCTACAATGAACCTCCTTTTCCCCAATTTCTACATCATCAGTGAGGACAAAAAAATGGACAAGAGGCACCAATCCAATAGGTAGATCTACCCCTGGTTTTCACCAATAAAAATCCTAAATCTAACTATGGGATTGGCACCTCTTGTCTGTTTTTTTCTCCTCACTGATGATCTACTACACTGGACATTCTTGTTCCAGAATCTAGGATGCTGTGCTGCCTCCATTACTACAGGTTTTAATTAAGCCTGCCTCAGTTGACCTCCTTATCTCAGGGGATAGGTACTAGTGGGCCATCTTATATTAACTGTGCATTTACTTCTCTATGGGAGCGCAATCTCTTTTAATTTTTTTCATGTCCAATTGCTACATGGCCTAAGTCAATGCATACTATCACATAGCAAATCATTCAGATTATTAAATGTAACTAAGAATAGCTATTCAAATAGGTATAAAGATCCTCAATTTTCACTACAGACCCTTTGGCATTTCTGAAGCCCCAAGAGTGTTTACCAAAATAATTTCAGAAATGGCTCATATAAGGGAAGTCCAGGTATTATTTATCCCATACCTAGATTTTCTTAGTCTGTCCTTCAGATGAGGCAGTAAGGCATCAGGCTTCAAGAGTCAGTCAGATTCTATAACGCCTAGGTTAGCTCATAAATCTAGAAAATTCCTCTGACTCCCACCCGTCAAACTTTTTCTAGGTGTTTGTCTGGATTCTTGATGTAAAAAAAACCTTCCTACCTCAGGAAAAATAGGGAAAATAAGATCCAGTACTTTAGACTTGAAAAGATGCCCTTGCGTTTCCATCAGATCAGCCATGTCCCTCTTTGGGCTATAAACAGCCGCGATTTCAGCAATCCCTTGGGCCCAGTTTCATTCAAGCACCCTTCAAAACTTTCTACTTCTAGCCTGGGAGAAACACATTCCAGAGGAAATACTAGGGTCCTTAAACTGGCAATTGGCATTTCAAATTAAATTCTGGATTAATTATTCTGGAATTGAATAGGAAATTCCATTAACCTTGAATTAAAATTGAAATATCATTAATCCGCTATAGAATTTAAATCCAGAGCAATTAAATGTTATATTATATCTCAAATTTAATTCTGCATTTAATTCTGCATCTAGGCTTTACCAGCCACATTTACAGACTTTTTTGGGTGTTGAAATTTGTGTCCCCGATGACTTCAATGGGGCTCTTGTTCAGCCCAAAGTCTGGTCCCGACCCGAACCCAATTTTGACATGAAATTCTAACAAACCAGTTGAACTTGAATTTTGAACGACACACTCATCACTAATGCTCAGCAAACCTATTTGTTTCCTGAGAATAAAAAATACTGGATGCTCACACATAGATACATATATATGGTGTACAGTATGCATGTGTGTGTAAACTCACAGCATACATAAAGACATCCATTTACATGCATACTGGCATATATATATATATATACACATTAAACAAATATTTACACATATACATAAATAAGCAACATATAATATGCAAATGGATACATTTCCACATTTCACCCTAGATATTTATTCAGAATACTCACATGTGCTGTTGGTGGAGGAAGTTGGACTATCTACACACAGGGCCTGAGACATTTCATGGAGAGCATCTGGGATGTGCCCCTGGGCCTCTATCACTTCAGAGATTGTTAGGGGCCTCCACCACCTCCTGTAATCCCCTTGTATCCATGCCATCCACTGAAAATGCCTCTTAGAGAGCCACAGCCTATATATAGTCTCCCTGTTCTTTCCCTACATCTTTATTTCTTTTGCCACTTTGATTTCCAAAACTTTAATTTCCTACATGATGTGTAACCTTCCTCTCTACCTGCCATGTTAAGTGCCTTTCTTACCCCCTTTCACATGCCTATCCCCTATTCCTATGCCCCAATTAAGCCTTACCATTCATGCCTTGTCTGAAGATAGTCATAATTCCTTGCAGGTTATTATAGATTTCATTTGGACGTTACTAAGTAATCTCGGTACTGGTCCAGTATCTATGTAGTAATCTTGTAGTAAGTTTAGTTTGTATTTATGCACTAAAACGTCAGATCATCTACAAACTGTAGAATGCAGGGGAGGCCACAATTTCTTTTGGAGACCATGGACCACGATAGTCTTAAACTATGAAATGTGGTATAGTATAGTAACTTTGAAATGTGGTATAGTATAGTTTAAGACGGAATCTAATGTGCAGTGAGCAGCTGTGTAAGGCCCCCAGCAGATTTTCCACCCAAGGGCCTTCACCAACCTGTTCCAAGGTAATGTATCACACAGAAAAGGAGAGAAAGTATCAGTACTCTCCAACACCACACACAGCAGCTAAGTTACAGAAGCAATATTTGACTTCATAAAAAAAGCTGCTCCTGGTTATACATGATGCTCCCAACAGCAAACCCTGCTTCTGAGACAGAACTGCCTGGTGTGTCCACTAAAGGCACATAAAGGGCCCCTGAGGTGAAAGTTGCCCTGGGATATTGTTCAGTCCAAACACCGCCCTGCCTGATGCCTCAAGTTCCTTTATCATATTAATCAGTAATGTGCCAAAACTTTTTTAATTAATATGGCTACTGAATATTCATCTTTGCCTTGTATTCTTTAGGTATTTTAAGCAGTATTTTCTAATATTAGATTTTTAATTTTTTATAGGGTTTGGGTGGTTCTTGTTCCTCAAATTCCGAATCCTGCCAAAAAGTTTGAAACACTTTTCACAGTCCATGGTAACAACTTCCAGGTAACCCATTTTTTCAGGACATTGTTGTCAGTGCCTCCTTTATTATCACAAACCCCTACCAAGCTTTTCTGTGTATCATCTAAGTAAAATATGCCAAAAATTTTTAAAATCATGTTTTAAAGCAGCGGTCCCCAACAGGGCTGTTGAACAACCGGTCCAGAGCTGCAGCAAAATAGCTTCCACTTAAAAAAAACTCTATACTTCCCTCTGGCTTGTCCCGCGGCTCTGTCTTCTCTTCCTGCCCGGGTGGACACACTGTGATGTGGCGTTGTCACGGCTGCATGGCGTCATAATGCATGCGTGCGGGAAGAAGGGGTAGAAGATGGAAGAGGTAAGTATAGACAATGCTTCTGGACATTTTAATAATGAGGGGAGGCTGCTGCAGGACATTTTATTAGAGTAGCAGCTGCATTTCCCTCCTAGGCTTTTACTTGAGTTAATAACTTTTCCCAGGTTTTTTGTGGTAAAATTATGTGCCTTGGCTTATACATGAGTATTTACATTATGCTGCTGGAAATGGCACATTGTATGGGTTGGGGTTAGATATTAGGCATTTGCGGGGCAACCAATGTTTTTTCCCTAGGGACCATGGTAAGAGGGATACCTGACTTGGTCCCTGGAAAAAAGATTTGGATGCAGCTGGTCAATGGATACAGCAATGGTCCTCAACCATTTTGTAAACAATACACAAATAGGTGCTTCACCTTCACCTGAAGATAAGGAAGTGCCACCTTTTAAAAGGTAGCCCTTCATGTCAATAGACTTTTAAGAATTCTTGTGATATGAGTGTGGAGATGAGCCAAATAAGTTCCCTGGGTTATGTACAAGATAGGTTCTTTAGGTTTGTTCTTAAAGGTAACCTGTCAGAAGAAATTGACATAATAAACCACTACCAGTATGTTGTCAAGCAGCTGACCACCTACCAGATCATGTTTCTTTCATGGTCCAGTATGGTTCCATTATCCAGAAAATCAACTTTGAAGTGAGAAGTAAACTGGTTGTATGTAGTCATGGAGGCGGAGACTTGAACACTGTATTTAAGCTGTCCTTGCCTCAGAACACCCTCTTCACTATAATTGAGAAATCACTAACTAGATGCCAGTCACAGGCATCACTAACTAGTCCTATGTACAATGCCAGTCACAGGGAAGGAGGCATTCAGAGGCAGGTAGAGATTGACTTCAGTGATAAACTCTGCCTCCTTGACTTTATACAACCATACATTGCTAGGCTTCTTGGATAGCAACAAATGCTATGTATCAAAGTAAAAGTCAAACGCACTCAGAGGTGTGTACATATGGCCCCTGCCTAGAGGTATAAAGGTGTTTCCTGAGTGAATGGGCAATTAGGGCAGTACCTCATTTCTCAGAGGCAGCCCACCCTGCATGACCGTGCATGCCAGGTCTTTGTGCCCTTCTAAAACCATGTGATATATATTGAAACAGTCAGGATTTCATTAGATTAAATTATATAGAAAAGAATATAACTTTTTACATCAGACGTTTTGATGAATGTTCATAATAAGTTTATTTAACCATATGTTTTCATAGGAATGGCTTGGTATATCAAAAGAAGCTGTGGAGAACTTAAAGACCAATTATACAGAGAGACTTTGTATTGTGACTGAAGACAATGACTGTCCTGGACCAGATGGGAAGAATCCTACAACCAATTTACCTACACAGTGACACTTGCAAACGCATTGTTAAAATCGCCAGTGACCCATGTTATGCAGTGTTTTTTTTCTGTCAAACCAGAAAACCTTTGCAGGAAGTCTAGTGCTAGTATATAAAGATAAAAAGTTGCTGTGGGTGCTTAGTGAGGCTGAAGAACTAATTACCAAATGACCTTTGTGATTTGACCAATGGTGTCGCTTTATATAGAAGTAGGTAGAGGGTTTGTATGCTGGGGAATTGGTTTACTATAAAAACCCTCTTTGGGCTTTGTATATTATTTTGCATATTTTTAAAAGTGTTTTTACTTGCCCTTTTTAGACCATATTTTGTTTAGAGTATATTTTTTTTATAATAATGAAGATTTTTCTCCATTATTGTTGGATCTCTGTTTAGAATGTGTATCATCTTTGGTGTGTAGCAAATCTTTCAATTCAATTTGTGTTTGACCAATGGCAAATCATGGAAGTAAAAATTGGTAATACTGGTAATACTTTCTCCTGTGACCTGTAGTACTACTAATTGTTTCTGTTTTGATGGAACTGAACCTGTATCCAGTGTCGTAACTAGAGTCGTGTGGGCCCCCGGGGCGATGTTTATAACAGGACCACCCACCATAGACTTGCATATATGGAAAGTTACCTTTCATCATTCTTTGGCTATAATAATTTAAAAAAAACACTGCAGTCTGTGTTTTTACATTATAATAGTATAAGAATAACCAAAGGGAATCTTCAATGTAGTCTATTGTAAACGAGTAAAATGGAAGTGCTTGTATTTACCAAAAGTATTTGATTCCTGCTATTCTCCCTCATAGTGCAAGAGAATAACCAAAATCAAAAGGGACAGGTGTACTGTGTCTAGATACTGCTAGTCTGTCTTACCCCACCCATCACAGTGCACAATACAAATTACCATCATACAGCAGGTAGACATGGCATGTAGTAACTTACAGGTGATGATCTGCTCCTTTGGCTACAGAACATGGTGGCTAATGGCTGCATTCACCCCCCGATGTCTTCAACTCCGAGCTGTCCATCCCCACACTGTGACTATACAATGTGACTATAGACATGACAGTCACTTACAGTATAAATTCACATGTATGACTATATTGTGCCCCTAAATAATGCTTCCCCCTCACACCACAACTGACCACACCAGGCACATTTACTAAGACCAGTGCAGTCTGTACTATGTGCAGTGTCCTGTGTAGTGTGAGGGGGGCACCAGATTCATGATTTGTGGCAAACATTCTTCATGAATCTGGCGCACCCTGCACAGCTCCGACAGAGGGCACTACTTTTTTTGGTGCACGTTTAACATAGAGCATGTGACACAATTGTGTCTGACTTTGCATGATAAATGTGGTTCATGGTCCGACTGAGAACCGGAACACCCCCTTAATTGTTTTGCATGAAGAATAGTGCAGCTGCGCCACAAAAGGATTGGCGTGTGACACAATAGTCTTGCAGACTCTTCATAAATACCTGTGTGAGCAGTTTACACTAGAAAGAACGTGCAAAGTAAAAAAAAAAAACTGGCGCAAAGACCTTGGTAAATGTGCCCCACAAATACATTTTGATGCCCTCCCCAATTATATATATATATATTGGACCTCATAAAAACATATTTTGCACAGTACTCTCCTAATTACATTATAACATCACATGACACCTAATTTATACTATAAAGTACCAGTGCCCCCTTAATTAGTCATAGCTTAATATCACATATATATCATGTTATAACTTCAACTTAAAGCAGATGCACGTGATTATCACGTGATATATATTATCCCCTGATTTTAAATGAGTGAATAAAAGTGATATTTAAGTATTCCCTTTTTTCTTTCATTCAGTAAAAAGTCATTATTAGCAGGGAATAATACATATTGGGGCACACTTACTTACCCGTCCCCAGCACGTTCCCTGATGTGCATTGTCCGACCAGAATGGACTTTGGCGCTTCACTAAGTTCACGCGCCCGATATCGTGCATGTGTGGCTTCCCCGCTCAGGTCCACCGGAGTTCACCTTCATCTTCCCGATGCATGTAAGTGCTTGATCTTGCAATACAATTTGAAAGATAAATCCTGTGCTCAGTCTGAATCAGTCAAATCGTCCGATGGCCCACCCCCCGATTTCTGTGACATGAAAAGCAGGGCAGCTGCGCCACAGTGTAGCTGGAGGGGGCAGTGTAGCTGGAGGGGGGGGGGGGGTAGTGTAGCTGGAGGGTGGAGGGCACAGTGTGTCTATAGGGGGAGGGGGGCAGTGTAGCTGGAGGGAGAGCGGGGCAGTGTGGCTACGCGGGGAAGGGGCGGCAGGGAGGCTACTAGAGGGCGGCCCATGAAGGCTTCATCGCCCAGGGGCCCACTAAAAACTGGAGCCGGCCCTGATTATCACAGAGAGTAATAGGAGCTGTGTGATAATAATGGCTCGTGCATGTCCATCACATCACATGGACAGATTTTTATCCACTGGGAGTAAAAATAAAAGCTTTTATAGCAGGACAGCACGCAGAGATCTAGAAAACAGTGAGGAATTGATACAGAAAGTATATTGGAAACTTGTATAACTTTTCCTTTTACAAACCATATCAAATATTTGTTGAAAGTGGGCAACCCCTTTAAAATCTCACATCACATGAAACAATTGAGCAAAAATTGCTATGATATTTGAAGTTGTTTTAAAGATACTGGGGGGGAGATGTATTAATCTGTCTACTTCAGAATACTGGAGTAAATCGCAAATTGATATACCATGAGCAACATGTATAATAAAGGTTTTAGACAATTTTCCAACTCTTCTTAAAACAAGCGGCATGGCCTCACAGTAAATAACCTGCATGCCAGAATATTTGTGAATCGGGGCACAGTGCATTGTCGTCGGACAATGCACTTCGGATGAACTCTGTCGACCGGGTAAGTAAATGTGCAGCAATAAATCAATCTCCCCCACTGTCATTTAACAAAGAGCAGAACAGAACTGCAAAAATTGACCTGGACATTCAGATACTCATGATCCTTGGTCTCAAAAAAGGTTAAATGGCTATTAGGCTCTAGATGGATTATGGGGGCAACACAAAGACCTTACATATCAATGTGACAGAAACTGTACCAACTTACTCTACAATAGCTGATTTTTCTGCTATGACTTTTCTAATTCTTAAAAACAGTCATAGCAGAAAATTTAAGAATAATTTTTTAATGGTGAATCCAAATCTTGGTGTTGCCTATTATTCTATTGATAATTAAATTTATTGGCATTTGTCTATATCTATGGATACAAATGATTGTTTCCACTCAGTGAAATGTTGGTCCATCAGTCAATCAGGAAGATTTATTGCCCATGTGAGAAAATTTCTCTCCGTAGGTGGACATTATCTGAACTGAAATCATAAATATTACTGTTATCTAAGTTATTGTTCAAACAATGACAAACATAGAATGGTTTCAAGCATGGGTCTGCGGGAGAATGATGAATACCTATTGTAAATAATTGGGGGTTGGAGAAATTCCCCGGCCATCACCATTTTCTCAGCTGGCTCAGTGTTGTCATAAAGAGAGATACTTAGGAAGTAAGGGTTGTCAGAGGAATTTTCTCCCCTACCCCACAAAATATTTAGAAGAGAAAAAGATGTATAAACAAACACAAGAAAGCTGAATATATCGAAAATACGAAATAAATTAAATAATTTATGAATAGTTACCGACAATCAAAATCGTACAAAATCCATCATTTGGCAGCTATAAGTCAAACAGAAATTTATCATTAAAGGGGCTGTGCCATTAACAATAATGGGGGCTTATTTACTAAGGGTCCCGCGGACGCATTTTCGTCGGGTTTCCCGACTTTTCGGGGATTTTGTCGCACTTGATAGGATATTTGCGCATCAGCGCTGGCTTTCATGTGACAGAAATCGGGGGTGGCCGTCAGACGATCCGACGGATTCGGACTAAGCGCGAGATTTAGCATTTAAATTTGCGTGGCAAACCATGCATTTACATACACCGGTTAGAAGAAGGTGAACTCCGGCGGACCTATGCAGGATATCGGGTGCACATTCTTCTTGATCGGGGATCGCGCAGGACCTGGTAAGTAAATGTGCCCCAATGTGTCTAATATCCACAGGATATGGGGATCTGTCTATTTTAATAAATACTTGGATGCCCTGTGCAGTAACAAAATGGGATGATAGCCGTGTTATGCTGTTCTCAGAATGCCTTGCACTTTTTCACTTCTTTGTTGTGGCATATCCCCAACGGGAATGGTGTACATTTTTATTATTTTTTTCAGACTACTTACATGCTGAACAGTAATGGCTGCTTTTATATACCTCTATGCGTTTGCTTTGTCTTTGATAAATATTTAACAATATGGAGGTCTGCATGCACCCTTAGTGCATTTTTTAAAATTAATTTATCTTATTAATATTTATAGTTGTTTTTCATATGTAATCCTATAGTTTAGGATGTTAAAGTCACATATGAATAATTCATAATGTATTGGAATAAAAACCTAAATAAGAAAATCAAGATTTTTTTAAGTTCAGTTGTTTTGTAAAATAAGTTGTATTAAAATGTAGTTGCAGGTACTTAAAGATGTCTCCAATTATAATGAAGGATGAGAACTGTACTATAATTGTGAGTGCTGCACTGCTGCCCTCTAGTGTTATAAAATTGAAAAGTTGAATTTGAAAAGTTGGGATTTGAATTCACTGACTAATACCAGTTGAATTCATGTGCAATGGAATGTAATAAGACTTAGAATCTGTCATATTCCACAATGTGGAAGAGACTTAAAGTGTTAGTGAATAGACCAGTGCAGAGTTAGACTCCACAGGGTGATGCCACACATGGTGTTTTTGGTCTGTTTTTAAGCATGCATTTTCAGTCAGTTTAAAAACGCTGCTGTCTTTACAGTTAGCATACGGTCACCATATTCGTTTTTGCGCATGTGGCAGAGAGCAGACCAACAGCTGCACGGTCTCGGCTCTGAAGAAGTAGCTACTGCTCATGCGCAGGAGCCGGCTTTACAGACGAGTGCACGCAGATACCAGGAGTTGCGCGCTGAAGATGCATTGGTAGGCGGAACACAAGAGGCTACTGGGCTTCGGCTACTCCATGCCCCAGTAGCCTCTTTAGAAAATTTGCATATTAGGGGAATTAAAAAGTTCTGGGCCACGAACGAATAAGCCCTAAAAATGGCTATACTACTACTACTACATTAGAGGAACCTGCCACTGGATCTACTTTAATAGGTAGATCCATGGTGGTAGGTTTCCTTTAAATCTGGAACAAGGTCTGACTGAGTACGGGAACAGAAATTTGTGCTGCATGAAGAATGGTGCAGCCGTGTCACAAAATGGTCACAAGGTCAAGAGCAAGTTCAGTCAGAGAAACTTTCTCCGTGCATTTCCCATATTGAACCCTGAACCCTGTATTGAATAACTAAACATAGCATGACAATTCAGTCCAGTGGTTCTAGGTTGGGTCTGGGAAATCCCTCCAGCTCACGGAGCGAGTTTTTGAGCCAAACTCATTTGTGGGCAACAAGATTTTTTCTTAAGTTCTTTCTGTTTTTCTCCATATTAATTATTTATTATTATGATTTCGAGCTATCTTCAATTAGGTATCTCCAATTTAAAAACATTTGGCATTGAGATGTCACAAGGAGGCCTAGAAATGGGGCTGTGAGGATTGATCGTTACCAATTTCTAACATTGATTGAATGATCATTCTTACCTCTCTTTGTGTTGGATTACGGTATATAAAGCTTTGTGAATGTGCAATGCTATATTGTTGTCATAAAGAAGTGGGTTGGTGAGGTACTGGCATAGTATTGTATCAAAAAGTTGAATATAGCTCTTAGTATTTACACTCCTGGCCCACAGCATCAGTCTTAATTTTAGACTGAATAAGACTTGACTACACCTGGAAAAGCGTTGTATTCTTAAGATTCCAAATCCAAATAAAATGTTTTCAACAACTTCTTCGATTTCATATTACCATGAGTGCCCCATCCAGACATGATTTCTTTGTATATGAATAAAAAAGGATTTACATTAAAGAACATCTACCATCAGATTACCCGATGGTAGATGATTACAACTATCCTCCTCGACCCGGGTGCATTCATCTTCTTTTAGTATAACTTTGAATGGCCACATTTAGTATAAATATAACTTTATAAAATATGAAAAAGTTATCCTTTTTGAATATTTCATTATTTATGGATATTTTCCACCACCTTAGTGCACCAATCAAATAGTCTAAACCAGTTTTAGTTCAAGCAAGGATTCTGACCAGTGTGGCAACTGAAAGCAGATGATCCATCCTATTGAAGGCAGTATCTTATGGCATTGTATTAAGGTGTAATAGAGTTGTGCCTATCCACAGCACAACCACATCTGGTGAGCTTTATTTCACCCTTCCCTCACATTATAATTCCAAACGTTTTTCCCTCTTTTGCCTCCTCATGCTTTACCAATAGCATTGTTACAATGGGGCATTGTGATATCACAAAAAGTATTGTTTCAAACAGACATTGTAATGGTCACGAAGGAGCTTTGTCACAAAAGATCATTTTGATTTTGCAATAGGGTTTTGTGATGTCACAATCGAAGAATAAATATTTTCCGCCATTTACTGCTCACTTCTGGTATTGCAACTACTCCACGCCCCAGTAGACTCTTTGATCCTCCTACCAGGTAGAACTGTGGTGGTAGGTTTCCTTTAAAGAGGACCTGTCATCCTCAAAAACAGCACTAGGTTAAAAAAGATGCAGCAGTGTTATAATGCTAGCATTATCGTAAACCTCCAGCACTGTATACTGCAAACACTGGACCACTCTCAAAGCCAGCTCCATAGGTCAGCATGATGTGCGGCAGTCACCGCCCCTAAATTCGCCCCTAAATCCACCACCTTATGTATACGCCCATTTGTAGTGTACAGAGCAGCAGTGTTAGTAAGTGTTATCAAAATGGAGGTGAAATTTAGAATGGTAAAATTTTGTTTGTAATACGTTCATTAAGCCCTAAAATTTAAACATATCCAAAAGATGAAAAGAGAAAACCCATTTTACAATTTGTTCTGCAATTCCTCCAGAGTACAGAGACCCTTCACATGTGGCCGTTACTTGTTTTATGGGTGCACGGCGAGCCACAGAAGGAAAGGAGAGACCTGCAGCTGCCAGGATTTTAGTTTTCCCATTGGCCATTTTGTAGGCTATAAAATATTTGCTTTTTTGTTATTGGGGACATGTGATGTCATTTTTTTGCGGGACGAGATGCTTTTTCCAATGTTACCATTTTGGAGTTTTTATCCCCTATTGTTGAAAATTTAGGAACTTTTTTTTTGAGGGCAGGAGTAGAAAAGCATCAATTCTCTACTGGATTTTTGGTTATTTTTTTGGGTGTTAACTGTATAGCCTAATAATCATGTTATTTTTATTCTATGGGTTGATACGATTACGGGGATACCAGACATGAATATTTTTTCATACGTTTTACTAAAATTGTCAAATAAAACTCTAATGTGGGAAAAATCTATCATTTTTGCATTGCCGTCTTTGAAGTGGCATAACATTTTTAATATTTTGGCTATGGAACTGGTTGATGGCTTGTTTTTTGTGGGATATGTTGTTCTTTGCAACAGCATCATTCTGGAGTACATATGTATTTTGATCACTTTTGATTGCATTTTTTGTGGGATTGTATAGGTAAAAATTAGAGATGAGCGAACATGCTCGTCCGAGCTTGATGCTCGGTCGAGCATTAGGGTACTCGAAACTGCTCGTTACTCGGACGAATACTTCGCCCGCTCGAGAAAATGGCAGCTCCCGCCGTTTTGCTTTTTGGCGGCCAGAAACAGAGCCAATCACAAGCCAGGAGACTCTGCACTCCACCCAGCATGACGTGGTACCCTTACACGTCGATAGCAGTGGTTGGCTGGCCAGATCAGGTGACCCTGGGATAGACTAGCCGCTGGCCGCGCTGCTCGGATCATTCTGTCTCTGGATGCCGCTAGGGAGAGAGCTGCTGCTGCTCAGGGAAAGCGTTAGGGTGTTCTATTAGCTTACTGTTAGGCAGGAGTGATTCTCAAAGAACCCAACAGCCCTTCTTAGGGCTACAATAACGTTCTACTTTTTTTATTTTAATTTGCATCTTTTACCATTTTGTGAGGAATTAGCAGGGGGACTTGCTACCGTTGTGTTTAGCTCTTAGTGGCACACATATCCATAGCAAAGACCGAAGTGGGAAAATTCAGTAGGGGTTGGATTTCTATTAGGCAATAACTCAGTGTCATCTCATCTGGCATAGTACTGTGCTTCCTTTGATACTTGGCTAGAAAATAGCCATAGGAGAATACAAACAGCTTCTTGAAGCCTACAGTAGCGTTCTATATATTTGATTTCTGGTTGATCTGCTGGTGGCTGTAGTTTCTGCAGTGCATGTACTTGCCAATTCTGAGCAATTTGTAGTGAGACTTGCGACCGCTGTGTTCTGCGCTTAGTGGCGCACATATCCATAGCAAAGGCTGAAGTGGCAAAATTCAGTAGGGGTTGGATTTCTATTAGGCAATAACTCAGTGTCATCTCATCTGGCATAGTACTGTGCTTCCTTTGATACTTGGCTAGAAAATAGCCATAGGAGAATACAAACAGCTTCTTGAAGCCTACAGTAGCGTTCTATATATTTGATTTCTGGTTGATCTGCTGGTGGCTGTAGTTTCTGCAGTGCATGTACTTGCCAATTCTGAGCAATTTGTAGTGAGACTTGCGACCGCTGTGTTCTGCGCTTAGTGGCGCACATATCCATAGCAAAGGCTGAAGTGGCAAAATTCAGTAGGGGTTGGATTTCTATTAGGCAATAACTCAGTGTCATCTCATCTGGCATAGTACTGTGCTTCCTTTGATACTTGGCTAGAAAATAGCCATAGGAGAATACAAACAGCTTCTTGAAGCCTACAGTAGCGTTCTATATATTTGATTTCTGGTTGATCTGCTGGTGGCTGTAGTTTCTGCAGTGCATGTACTTGCCAATTCTGAGCAATTTGTAGTGAGACTTGCGACCGCTGTGTTCTGCGCTTAGTGGCGCACATATCCATAGCAAAGGCTGAAGTGGCAAAATTCAGTAGGGGTTGGATTTCTATTAGGCAATAACTCAGTGTCATCTCATCCGGCATAGTACTGTGCTTCCTTTGATACTTGGCTAGAAAATAGCCATAGGAGAATACAAACAGCTTCTTGATCTTGAAGCCTACAGTAGCGTTCTATATATTTGATTTCTGGTTGATCTGCTGGTGGCTGTAGTTTCTGCAGTGCATGTACTTGCCAATTCTGAGCAATTTGTAGTGGGACTTGCGACCGCTGTGTTCTGCGCTTAGTGGCGCACATATCCATAGCAAAGGCCGAAGTGGCAAAATTCAGTAGGGGTTGGATTTCTATTAGGCAATAACTCAGTGTCATCTCATCCGGCATAGTACTGTGCTTCCTTTGATACTTGGCTAGAAAATAGCCATAGGAGAATACAAACAGCTTCTTGAAGCCTACAGTAGCGTTCTATATATTTGATTTCTGGTTGATCTGCTGGTGGCTGTAGTTTCTGCAGTGCATGTACTTGCCAATTCTGAGCAATTTGTAGTGAGACTTGCGACCGCTGTGTTCTGCGCTTAGTGGCGCACATATCCATAGCAAAGGCTGAAGTGGCAAAATTCAGTAGGGGTTGGATTTCTATTAGGCAATAACTCAGTGTCATCTCATCCGGCATAGTACTGTGCTTCCTTTGATACTTGGCTAGAAAATAGCCATAGGAGAATACAAACAGCTTCTTGATCTTGAAGCCTACAGTAGCGTTCTATATATTTGATTTCTGGTTGATCTGCTGGTGGCTGTAGTTTCTGCAGTGCATGTACTTGCCAATTCTGAGCAATTTGTAGTGGGACTTGCGACCGCTGTGTTCTGCGCTTAGTGGCGCACATATCCATAGCAAAGGCCGAAGTGGCAAAATTCAGTAGGGGTTGGATATCTATTAGGCAATAACTCAGTGTCATCTCATCCGGCATAGTACTGTGCTTCCTTTGATACTTGGCTAGAAAATAGCCATAGGAGAATACAAACAGCTTCTTGATCTTGAAGCCTACAGTAGCGTTCTATATATTTGATTTCTGGTTGATCTGCTGGTGGCTGTAGTTTCTGCAGTGCATGTACTTGCCAATTCTGAGCAATTTGTAGTGGGACTTGCGACCGCTGTGTTCTGCGCTTAGTGGCGCACATATCCATAGCAAAGGCCGAAGTGGCAAAATTCAGTAGGGGTTGGATTTCTATTAGGCAATAACTCAGTGTCATCTCATCTGGCATAGTACTGTGCTTCCTTTGATACTTGGCTAGAAAATAGCCATAGCAATAGGATAGCATTGTTTGGTTTTAAAAACTCAAAAAAAAACAAAAAACACAAAAAAAAAAAAAAAAACACAAAAAAAAACAAAAAAAAGTAAAAAAAAAAATAAAGTTATAACTCTCATTTTAAAAATGTTTAACCCGAGGGCTAGGGGTAGAGGACGAGGGCGGGGACGTGGGCGTCCAACTACTGCAGGGGTCAGAGGCCGTGGTCCTGGGCGGGGTGAGACACCACCTGCTGATGAGGGAGCAGGGGAACGCCGCAGAGCTACACTCCCTAGGTTCATGTCTGAAGTTACTGGGACTCGTGGTAGAGCACTGTTGAGGCCAGAACAGTGCGAACAGGTGATGTCGTGGATTGCTGACAATGCTTCGAGCAATTTGTCCACCACCAGTCAGTCTTCCACGCAGTCCACCCATGTCACCGAAATCGCCACTCCTCCAGCTCCTGCACCTCAGCCTCCTCCCCCCCAGTCTGCCCCCTCCCAGGAAAATTTGGCATTTGAACCGGCATACTCTGAGGAACTGTTTTCTGGACCCTTCCCACAGTCACAAACCACTTGTCCGGTTGCTGCTGAGCAATTTTCCGATGCCCAGGTTTTCCACCAGTCACAGTCTGTGGGTGATGATGACCTTCTTGACGTAGTGGAAGTGTGTAAAGAGGTGTCCGACGATGAGGAGACACGGTTGTCAGACAGTGGGGAAGTTGTTGTCAGGGCAGGAAGTCCGAGGGGGGAGCAGACTGAGGGATCGGAGGATGATGAGGTGACAGACCCAAGCTGGGTTGAGAGGCCGGGTGAACACAGTGCTTCTGAGACGGAGGAGAGTCCTCGACCTGAACAGGTTGGAAGAGGCAGTGGTGGGGCCAGACGGAGAGGCAGGGCCAGAGCTGGTGCATCAGCGCCACTGTCAACTAGTGAAGCTCCCGTGGTGAGGGCTCTTGCGGCGAGGGCTAGATCTTCAGAAGTGTGGAGGTTCTTTAAGGAAACACCGGATGACCGACGGACTGTGGTGTGCAACATTTGCCAAACCAGGCTCAGCAGGGGTTCCACCACTACTAGCTTAACTACCACCAGTATGCGCAGGCATATGAATGCTAAGCACCCCACTCAGTGGCAACAAGCCCGTTCACCTCCGGCCGTGCACACCACTGCTCCTTCCCCTGTGTCAGCTGCTAGTCAGCCCCCTGCCCAGGACCCTGGCACAAAAACCCCATCGTCGCCTCCACGATCCTCCACAGCATCCACCAGCGTTCAGCTCTCCATACCCCAGACGCTGGAGCGGAAACGCAAATATAGTGCAACCCACCCGCACGCCCAAGCCCTTAATGTGCACATCTCCAGATTGCTTAGCCTGGAGATGCTGCCCTATAGGCTAGTAGAGACCGAGGCCTTTCGCAACCTCATGGCGGCGGCCGCCCCTCGGTATTCGGTCCCCAGCCGCCACTACTTTTCCCGATGTGCCGTCCCAGCCCTGCACCAGCACGTGTCAGACAACATCATCCGTGCCCTGACCAACGCCGTTTCTGACAAGGTCCACCTGACCACGGGCACGTGGACGAGTGCTGCCGGGCAGGGCCACTATATATCGCTGACGGCACATTGGGTTAACTTGGTGGAGGCTGGGACCGAGTCTGACCCTGGGGCTGCTCATATACTGCCGACGCCGAGGATTGCGGGGCCTACCTCGGTCCAGGTGTTTCAGGCCTACTATGCCTCCTCCTCCTCCCACCCCTCCTCCACCTCCTCCTCCAAACTACCATCCGTGGGCACGGCGCCATCAGTCGGTAGCTCTAGGCACAGCAGCAGTGCCGTCGCTAAGCGACAGCAGGCGGTGCTCAAACTGCTGAGCCTAGGCGACAAAAGGCACACCGCCCAAGAGCTATTACAGGGCATCACGGCGCAGACTGATCTGTGGCTGGCACCGCTGAACCTCAAGCCGGGAATGGTTGTGTGTGACAACGGCCGTAACCTGGTGGCGGCTCTGCAACTCGGCAGACTGACACATGTGCCATGCCTGGCCCATGTGTTAAATCTGATAGTGCAGCGTTTCCTCAAGACATACCCCAATCTGTCTGATTTGCACACGAAGGTGCGCCGCATCTGTGCGCATTTCAGGAAGTCCAGCCCAGATGCTGCCACTCTCAGGGCAGCGCAGCGCCGCCTCCAACTGCCCGCTCACCGACTGTTGTGCGACGTGCCCACGAGGTGGAATTCAACACTGACCATGTTATCCAGAGTTTACCAGCAGCGCAGAGCGATTGTAGACTGCCAGATGTCAACTTCCACCAGAACTGGTAGTCAGGTCAGTCAGCTTCCTCAAGTCTACAATGAGGAGTGGACGTGGATGTCTGATATCTGTCAGGTGCTGAGTAACTTTGAGGAGTCAACACAGATGGTCAGTGGCGATGCCGCCATCATCAGCCTCACCATCCCGCTGCTTGGCCTGTTGAAAAACTCTCTGGTCAGCATGAAGTCGGAAGCTTTGCGCTCGTCACAAGAGACGGGGGAAGAATATTCCCTTGTTGATAGCCAAAGCACCCTGAGGTCTGTTTCTCAGCGCATATCGGAGGAGGTTGAGGTGGAGGAGGATGAGGAGGAAGAGGAGGAGAATGTTGGCGAGACACAAGAGGGGACCATTGTTGAGTCCTTCACTGTTCAGCGTGTATGGGCAGAAGAAGAGGAGTTGGAGGAGTTGGAGGAGGAGGAAATGGACAGTCAGGCCAGTGAGGGGAGTGAATTCTTACGCGTTGGTACTCTGGCGCATATGGCAGATTTCATGCTAGGCTGCCTATCCCGTGACCCTCGCGTTCAAAGAATTTATTCCAGCACCGATTACTGGGTGTTCACTCTCCTGGACCCACGGTACAAGCAAAATCTTCCCACTCTCATCCCTGGAGAGGAAAGGAGTGTGAGAATGCATGAATACCAGCAGGCCCTGGTGCACAAGCTGAAACAGTATTTCCCTTCTGACAGCGCTAGCGGCAGAGTGCGTAGTTCTGCGGGACAAGTAGCGAGGGAGAGTAGGCGAGCAGGCAGCTTGTCCAGCACTGGCAAGGGTACGCTTTACAAGGCTTTTGCCAGCTTTATGTCACCCCAGCAAGACACTGTCACCTGTCCCCAGTCTCGGCAGAGTAGGGCTGATCTTTACAGAAAGATGGTGAGGGAGTACGTAGCTGACCATACCATCGTCCTAAATGATCACACAGCTCCCTACAACTACTGGGTTTCAAAGCTGGACATGTGGCACGAACTGGCGCTGTACGCCTTGGAGGTTCTTGCCTGCCCTGCCGCTAGCGTCTTGTCCGAGCGGGTTTTCAGTGCAGCTGGTGGCATCATCACCGATAAGCGTACACGCCTGTCGACTGACAGCGCTGACAGGCTGACGCTTATTAAAATGAATAAAGGCTGGATTTCTCAGAATTTCCAATCTCCACCAGGTGAAGGAAGCTCAACCTGAATAATTGATCCACTCCTCCTCCTCCTCCTCATTTTCCTCCTTCTCCTCCTCTTTGTACAGTAAAGCAGAGGAAAATGGCTATTTTTGACAGGGCCCACTGGCTCTTGCTATAGTACTTCATGCATTTAATTTTTCTGGAGGGCCACCTACCCGGTCCTCTGTTTGAAACAATTTTTGTGAGTGCCACATACAGGCACTCAATCTATTCCATTTTTCTGGAGGGCCACCTACCCGGTCCTCTGTTTTAAAAAATTTTTGGGACTGCCACATACAGGCACTCAATCTATTCCATTTTACTGCAGGGCCACCTACCTGCTCCTCTGGTTTGAACAATTTTTGGGACTGCCACATACAGGCACTCAATCTATTCCATTTTACTGGAGGGCCACCTACCTGCTCCTCTGGTTTGAAACATTTTTGGGACTGCCACATACAGGCACTCAATCTATTCCATTTTACTGCAGGGCCACCTACCTGCTCCTCTGGTTTGAACAATTTTTGGGACTGCCACATACAGGCACTCAATCTATTCCATTTTACTGGAGGGCCACCTACCTGCTCCTCTGGTTTGAAACATTTTTGGGACTGCCACATACAGGCACTCAATCTATTCCATTTTACTGCAGGGCCACCTACCTGCTCCTCTGGTTTGAACAATTTTTGGGACTGCCACATACAGGCACTCAATCTATTCCATTTTACTGGAGGGCCACCTACCTGCTCCTCTGGTTTAAAACATTTTTGGGACTGCCACATACAGGCACTCAATCTATTCCATTTTACTGCAGGGCCACCTACCTGCTCCTCTGGTTTGAACAATTTTTGGGACTGCCACATACAGGCACTCAATCTATTCCATTTTACTGGAGGGCCACCTACCTGCTCCTCTGGTTTGAAACATTTTTGGGACTGCCACATACAGGCACTCAATCTATTCCATTTTACTGCAGGGCCACCTACCTGCTCCTCTGGTTTGAACAATTTTTGGGACTGCCACATACAGGCACTCAATCTATTCCATTTTACTGCAGGGCCACCTACCTGCTCCTCTGGTTTGAACAATTTTTGGGACTGCCACATACAGGCACTCAATCTATTCCATTTTACTGCAGGGCCACCTACCTGCTCCTCTGGTTTGAACAATTTTTGGGACTGCCACATACAGGCACTCAATCTATTCCATTTTACTGCAGGGCCACCTACCTGCTCCTCTGGTTTGAACAATTTTTGGGACTGCCACATACAGGCACTCAATCTATTCCATTTTACTGCAGGGCCACCTACCTGCTCCTCTGGTTTGAACAATTTTTGGGACTGCCACATACAGGCACTCAATCTATTCCATTTTACTGGAGGGCCACCTACCTGCTCCTCTGGTTTGAAACATTTTTGGGACTGCCACATACAGGCACTCAATCTATCCCATTTTACTGGAGGGCCACCTACCTGCTCCTCTGGTTTGAAAAATGTTTGGGACTGCCACATACAGGCACTATCCAAATTAAATTGTCTCCATAGCAGCCTCCACACGTTGTCTCCATTGCTACCTCCAAAAGTCGTCCATATAGCTGCCTCCATACATCGTCCCTTTATCAAACGAGGTGTGTCAGGCAGAAATTTGGGTTGTTTTCATGGATTCCACATCAAAGTTGTTAACTTTGTCACCACCCTGCTGTGTAATCCCCAAAATATACTGGCAAACTTTTACCATTTAGGGATATTATTTCAGCGCTTCTTGCGCATCTGTTTACATTCCCCTCACCCGGCATATCCTAAACTTATAAGAACGCTACTACACTTGATCTTATACAAAAGGTTCTTAGAAGTGCTGTTTGGGGAGTAGCCTAGAGACAGGGGCTTGGATTGGCGAAAGCTCGCCTGGCAGCGGAACGCCAGCTCCATGCGCATCATGCGCTTCTTGCGCATCTGTTTACATTCCCCTCACCCGCCATATCCCAAACTTATAAGAACGCTACTACACTTAACTTGGTGCAGGCTGGGACCGAGTCTGACCCTGGGGCTGGTCATATACTGCCGACGCAGAGAATTGCGGGGCCTACCTCGGTCCAGGTCTCAAAGGCCTACTATACCTCCTCCCACCCCTCCTCCACCTCCTCCTCCTCCGAATTACCATCCGTGGGCATGGCGCCATCAGTCGGTAGCTCTAGGCACAGCAGCAGTGCCGTCGCTAAGCGACAGCAGGCGGTGCTGAAACTGCTGAGCCTAGGCGATAAAAGGCACACCGCCCAAGAGCTATTACAGGGCATTCCACATCAAAGTTGTTAACTTTGTCGCCACCCTGCTGTGTAATCCCCAAAATATACTTGCAAACTTTTACCATTTAGGGATATTATTTCAGCGCTTCTTGCGCATCTGTTTACATTCCCCTCACCCGGCATATCCTAAACTTATAAGAACGCTACTACACTTGATCTTATACAAAAGGTTCTTAGAAGTGCTGTTTGGGGAGTAGCCTAGAGACAGGGGCTTGGATTGGCGAAAGCTCGCCTGGCAGCGGAGCGCCAGCTCCATGCCAAGATCCAACTAACATAGTTTTAACTGCAGCACCTTTAATCTACTACTAGTTCACTGCCTCCATACATGGTCCCCTTATCAAACGAGCTGTGTCAGGCAGAATTTTGGGTTGTTTTCATGGCTTCCATGTTAACTTTGTCGCCACCCTGCTGTGTAATCCACAAAATATACTGGCAAACTTTTATCATGTACCGATATTATTTGAGCGCTTCTTGCTCACCTCCTTTGGTTCCTCTCTGCCACCCATTGGTTTGAAGCCTGAGTCCATTTAGGGTATGTCGCCATGCCACTCTCTAGCCTGCTGCCGCTGCCTCTGCATGCCGTCCCCTATAGTGTCAGGGTCAATTATTGGATGTTTTAGATGCTATCTAGCTTCATTCTGTCACTCTGTCATGGCCATGCTGTTGCCCATAATTTTGGCATAATGGTGCGATTATGCAGCCTCAGAGGCATCCATGCATGCTGCCCCTGCTGTTTCCTGTCCATTTCCGTGGTGTTTCCATCCTTTTCTGAGGTTCCCAGGTGTTTGGCCAAGCTTCCCTGTGCAGAGCCTTGGTCCCCTTGAAAAATGCTCGAGTCTCCCATTGACTTCAATGGGGTTCGTTATTCGAGACGAGCACTCGAGCATCGGGAAAAGTTCGTCTCGAATAACGAGTACCCGAGCATTTTAGTGTTCGCTCATCTCTAGTAAAAATCATAATTTTTGGCGGATTTTTAACAGTTTTTTTTTTACAGCGTTCATCGTGCAGGTTCAGTAATTAATTAAAAGTAAGTTTGTGTGCAGCTCACCATTTCCAAAGATGTTCTGGCAATACAATCTTCACATGGATCTAGCAGGAGTGCAATCGAGTGCCCTTTTTTGATTGTACTGAAAGTGTTGAAAATGCTGCATCAGAGGCTGTGGAACATTCGGTTAATGAATACAGTCACTTAGAATTCAATGACACTGTGTATTATTGAATTTAAATAGCACGAGAACAAGACCTAATACAGAAAGGAATGTACACACAGATTCTATGCATGTACCCAACAAAAATTTCTATCCTGTTAATTCTAGAGTCTCGATGAACTTATACAGTACACAACCTTTACACCACAGTGACAACTTGACCCCCAAATTGAAACATACCTTATATTTACTCAAGTCCTAATAAAAACGTTATAATTAAAATGGCAGATAAAGGTCTTTTCCACCCCCTTTAAGACCTATTATTTTGGGAATAGGATCCCTTAATGAAAGACTTTGTGAGTGGGTTGATGTCATTTTACAGTCTCTGGTAACTACACTTCCGGGGTACTTGAGAGATACCAAAAAAGTATTGAAATCCTTTGAAAATTTTACTTGGAAAGAAAATTTCTATTGGTCACGTGCTTTATATAGTTCTATTCCATATGATTTAGCTATCATCGCCCTGGCCCATCACCTTTACAAGTCTAGCCCTTAGGCCCCTTCCACACTTGCGTTGCAGATTACGTCAGAGTTTGATCAGGGTGCGATCAGGGTTTGGTCAGTGAAAAACGCACATTTTGCATCAGAGTACAATCAGTTTTCAGTCAGAGTTTGTTCAGTGTCTCAGTTTTTCATGCGCGTTTTCAATGCAATTTCAATGCGTTTTTTACACGAAAAACGTCATTCTTTTCTATGGCAATTGATGCGTGAAAAATGCATTGCACTTGCAAGTGTCTCAGAGTGCAATGCGTTTTTGATGCGTCTCCATAGACTTGTATGGTGCGTTTTTTAACGCGCGTGACTTGCAAAAGTACAGCATGTCGAGATTTAAATGCGCATGAAAAAAAATGCAAGTCTGAAAAGACCCATTGGTTACAATGGGTCAAAGTGCAATGCAAGTTCTGCGTGTCAAAAGCACACGCAGAAAACGCGCATGAAAAACGCAAGTGTGAAAGGGGTCTTATTCTGTGGAATTGTGTGAATTCATCATTGATTTTTGCCCTCATTGGCGAATCTTTATATGTCATGGTGGGAGGAGGAATTTGTGTATTCTGATGTAACATTTTTAGGGATAGCATTGTCTGGTACGGGCGGGACATCAACGGCATACCGATTTTATGGTCGGGAGGTGTGCTGTCCGTGCCAGACTTTGTTTCTTATCTCTATAATAATAATGTCAATCTTAGCTTTACACACAATGTGAATACAGTGGAAATTCCATTTTTGGATGTTTCTTTGAAGGGTTGTCAATCTGAGGAAAGGGTTGTTGCTACCTTGTATAGAAAGTCGTCAGCAGGTAATATGATTCTAAATGCATCCAGTAATCACCCAATTCACACAATCAAGTCAATTCCTACAGGAGAATTTACGAGGCTAAAAAGGTCATGTACTGAACATAAAGATTTTTTACACCAAGCGAAAACATTAAGTCAAAGATTAGATGCCCGTAATTACCTTGGGTGGATGATCAGTAGAGGTTTCCAAATAGGCAATAGTAAAGATCGCACTGCCCTCCTTTATGGCAAGAAAACACCCATAGCCAAATTTAATAATTCAAAAATTACATTTTCTACCCAGTTTAGTACTGATTACGATCAAATTGTTACTATACTTAAGAAAAACCTTCCTATTTTATATCAGGATGACAAATTAAATGCCATCTTAAAGGAAGGATGCAACTTTGTGTCAAAAAGGGGACCGACTTTAGGGTCTACACTTTTGCCCAACCTATTCACAAATGAACAGCCTACTAGTGGTACTTGGCTAGATATTAGAGGTTTCCATCGTTGTGGTACCACACGTTGTAATGTATGCGTGTATACTAAACGTATGGACTATTTTTCCTCAGTAAATCAATCTGAGAGATTCCCAATAAAATATACGTGGTATACATTATTGAATGTATCACATGCAATATTATGTATGTGGGTTCTACCACACGCGTCTAGACACTTTGCCAGTGTACATGCAGGCGTGACCACGTCTTTTCACTTTTTTGGCATAGAAAAAGTCTACCCTCCGAAAAGAGGGGGCAATAAAAGAAGAATTCTATTACAGAGGGAAGCCCTTTGGATTTTTAGATTGGGGACTAGATCACCTCTAGGCTTAAATTTCAGAACAGACCTTACATATTTTTATTAGTTGTCTTGTTCATGTATACATTTTCATATAAAGATAGGTCAACAATGGAATTTAGACAAGGTGGATACCTGTTATTAGAATTATATCTCTATTGATTGCATAACAATCTATATTGAGTTCATATTGTCCACATGATCATGTACAAACTTAGTTTCATTCTGTATTGATTCTTTGTGAGTTTTTGTTTATATTTTGTAAACATTTGTTGAGCGAGTCAGCTGTATCGTTGATTCTGCTGGGTGTTTTGTATCCCGTGCTGCACACGCCCCCGACATAAACCAGTGTGATGTGTTGCGTCACATGATCTATACACACCCATTATGACGTGTTGCATCATATGATCAATACACACCCACTATGACGTGTTGCATCGCGTGATCCATACACAACCTCTATAACGTGTTGCATCACATGATTCATATACACCCACTAATTCTCATTGGTAGATGTTTCCTTTAAATTCTTAAGCAAATTTATTATTATGTAGCCATGACTGAGAGCTTAAACAGCTCGAAACGCACAGGCGATTTGTTCTTCTAATCTGCCATGTTTTTATTACTGAACTAAATAAAGACTGAAGTTTTATACAGAAGTGCTGCGGTTTTTCCTTTAGGATCGAGTTTCAGTAATTAATTACTTTTGTTCTACAGGTTGTTATGGATGCGGTGATATTATATATGTGGGGTTTGTGTTATGATTTAGACTTTATTTTTGGGTTATTTATCTCTTTATATGTTATGGGGCTTATGGGCATTTTTATTGATTTATTACTTTAGTTTTTATTGAATATAATTTTTTTTATTACTTTTTTACTATTTCCACCATGGGACATCTGATTGCTTGTTTATGATAAAACTTTGCAATACTGATGTATTGCAGGGTATTAGCAGTGTCAGCTCATGCACATGCATAGGCTGACACTGTGCTTTAAGATGACGTTACAGTGGCCATCTTTCAGGCAGTGCCTACAGGCAGCTCTGGGGTCCTGATCAGACCCCAGGGCTGCCAAAGTAATGATCGGCATCCCCCGAAAATGGCGCGTGGGGGGGGGCACCACGGCAGGTTAAATGCCGTGGTCGCACTGACCGCAGCATTTAAAGAGTTAAACACCCAGCGATCAGGGCCCACTCAGACCGTGTGTGTTACATTGGGGTGTTGGCCATTAGTTACAGCCGGCAACCCCTGTATCCCCATGCCGTTTCAGCTCAGATCTCGATCCCGGTAAGTAACTGTGCTCAGTGTCCTATATATCGGACGCAGAGCGCTAAGGGGTTAAAGTTTTGTAAAGGGGGCTAAAATATGAGGAGATGTGAGGGGCTCCAATATGATAGGTTTACGGCGAAAAGGGGAGAAGAGAAAACAGAGATGGTAGCACTAACTAGCGCAAGGTTATCCTTTTTAAGAGATTTAGGAAACATAGAGGTATTAGACTTACCTTCAGGAGTTGTGCTGATCATCAGGCACAACTCTGGTTTTCGCTTATGCAAAGTAGGTGTTGCGAAAGTGTCCCTATCCATGTCAGAAGCTCCATGTCAGAAGCTGTGATAGGAGAGACTTAGTAATTGCAGCCTGTAAATACTGCCTGGAAAGGCAACAGTTAACTATGTGTAAATTATTGACCAATGAGTTTGGCTGTATTGTAACCTGGAGTATGATTGGAGAGGTGCTACCACCTGACTAGGGGAAATAATAAAACCCCTGTGCAGTGGGAGCACAGGCATCTTGGACCTCATGCTCCTTCTCAAGAGCCTGCACAAGCTCTTAGACCTCATGGTCTCTCTACAGAGCAGAGACCACATCCTGAAATAGAGTGAAGAGAGGGATAGTGTCTGTGTACCCTCAGCACTGACATTCAGTTAATCCCCGGACAAGAGCTGCAGCATCCACAACTGGACATAGCTCCATCCCAGCCTGCACCTACTACCAGGCTGGTGAACCAATTCCTGAGGACCACTCTCCATGACCACTCCAGTAATCCGGAATCTCCAGTAATCTGGAATCTGTTTCAAGATCGTTTTGGCCGTTTGCCTACAGTTGTTCTAACAAAGAACCATGAGTTATTTTGCACTACGTTGCCTCTGTCTGGTCCCTGGATACGGCTGTACCACCACGGGCTTCCCCATCCATCACCCAGGGACATATATATTGCAGGCAATAAGGGGTTGCCCCCGAGAGATCCAGTACATCAGCCTCTCCCTCCATATTTCTTGCATACACAACCTGCTGGAGACCTGCCAGGCTGTAGGACAGCCCTCCGGTCAACCAAGTTACCAAGTTCCGTGACATCAGCGTGCCTATGCCACAGCCGCCTAGCCACTTTGGGATTCTGGGCCCCGGCAGCCTCCAGGCCCCAAGAAAAGGCTAGGCCCCGGTCGGGGATGTTGCAGCTTATAATAGGTGTTTTGCCACAGCCTCATCCTACCCCTGGCGTGGCCAATGGCCCCTGGGGTATATTACACCAAACCAAATGTATAGTGGTGCGTTGTGTGGCGCACCGCTATTAAGAAAAAATGGATGTATACGAATGACGCTGGCACATTCTTTATGTTCAAAGTAGGATCCACTTATTTCCAGAAGACAAGTACATACAAGACACCACGTTTCATACCTTCTTTAGGTGCTTCCTCAGCTCTAAAAATAATAAAATATATGGGAAGATATGATGAAAACAATGAGTTTCCCGGTGTATTGGTAGTAAATAAGTTGGTCCATGGACTATGGAGATAATAGTAGATTATGGCTATATATAGCTATAAAGTTTTCCTGGTGACATTATAAGAACAGTGACAGATATATCCACTACACTTTTTAACATAACATGATTTATAAATCATGATTATCTCGAAAAAGGAAAATTATAATAAATATAATACATAAATACATTTATACACATGTATACATGATGTGAATCTAGCATTATATATGACTATATAAAATGTATATAGAGAAGTGGTAAAAACATATACAGAGATATATACATGCAGACATATGTTACAAAGTGAGCATATACATAAGACCTTTTGCCCTAGGGTTTTCAGTTATTTCAATATGTAAAAATTGATATACAGATAACGAGTTTATATAGTAAAATTGATTAATGAATCAATGAAAACGTAAATCCTTGGTCTAGTATTAATAAATAAATAACAACAGGTACATGAATAAGTAATTAAATTGACATTGATGAATTGGCTAGAGATGAAATAAATAAATTAATAGACAGGAAATTTAGACTACTATGTGGGCTGAGATCCCTCTGTGTGGTTGAGTCATTGGTATTTACCTGTATTTAATGATGTGGAGTGGCTGGTATCTGGAAGCCTGCTGTCAGTTGCTGCGTTCTTTATCTAAGGTTTTGGGTTTTTTGGCCAGTGTATGATAGTTTCTGAGACTTCATTTAATCCATATGGTTTCAATGCATTTAATCTGAAAATCCAGTAGACCTCCCTCTTGCATAATGTTTCATATCTATTGTGTGTGTTCTCAGGGATATGGTCGATGGGCGTAATCATGATGAGTTTTTCATTTTTTTTAGTGGTCTGATAAGGAAACGTTTTGATAGACCTTGTGACGGGTATCCATTTTTTATATTGAGTCTGTGGCCGTTAATGCGTTTGTGTATATTATTAGTATATTGTTTATTAAGTACCTTGTTTTGCAAGACATGGAGTGGTGGATATTAAAAGTCTCTCGTGTTACATTGGATTGAAAAGATGTTACCTTATGGTTGATATTATGACAACATAGGCATAATCGCTGGCCACATTTTTTGATAATGGGCTTATTCTCAGTTTTGGTGTGTGTTTTTAGTTGCCTGATTTGGCTGGGGGCTAAGATGTTTTTCAGGATGGCTATAAATCACCCTTCTTACTGTATATACTCAAGTATAAGCCAAGTTTTTCAGCACAAAAAATGTGCTGACAAATCTCACCTCGGCTTATACTCCAGTCAAGAAAAAAAACAAACAGTGTACTTACCTTCCAACACACACCAGCAGGACCTCTTCTATACAGCGATGCTCTAGCATCAGCTCCGTGTCCCCACGCCATCTCTATGTACTTTGCTGAGGTAATTTTCACACCTTCAGAAACGCTAATGGGAACTACTAGCTCTGTCCCCATAATTCAGGCTCAAAACATGACCCTGCTTTCCCCTTAGCCATCCACCAACCATCCACTACTCCATCTATCTGAACCAACAAGGGTTGCACGACGCTCATCAGTAAACAAGAATGTTTGAAAATTAGTCTTCATGTAAGTCTGGGCCCAACTCAACCATTTATGTTTGCGAGCACTGGTTGGGGGTGGCCGTTTATGCACCATAGAAAGTCCTGTAAGGATTCTAAGCCTTGAGGTTTGTGGGACTCCAGAGGTACCAGAAGCTTCAAATATTTGTTTGCTGGTTTGTAATGACATTTTAGCAGCTAGCCCCTAATCCAATGAACTTGCCTGGCAGAAACCTTCTTTGCTCTTCAGAAGGCAGCCACCCAGCGCCAGCGAATGGGTGCTAGCAGCTGCCTCCTGTAAACTATTTTGGTGCATTGAAAGTGACTGCCGCAGCACTCCGTAGCTGCCATGGTTAAGTGATGCATCTTGAGTGCATGATCTACCTCAGATTTTTTTACGGCGACTATGGAGGAGGACGCTTGCTCCCTGGCAGCCTCAGCTTCAGCAATTCTTTCGCCAAAAGCAACAAAAAAGAGGCTGAGGGAGATTTACACTTCTTCCTCTATGTCAGAGGAAGTATTAGTCAAACAAAATTGAAGCAAAAAGAAGGTGGTTGTGTCAGACACCTTCCAGTCAGACCCTGAGGACAGGGCTATGGCACCTCACAGGGGCTAGAACACACTCCATCTTTCACAACCTAAATAAAGCTGCAGCTCCTGGTAGTTCGGTTCGTTTGAGCGACATAACAAACTTTAACTTGCACGTCTTGCCAAGGTAGCTCCTCAGTGTACTTTCCTGTACCTCAATCAAAATAAAGAAGTGTTTTTTACATCATTCCGGTGAGTGCCGCATTTCCCTCTTCCGTTTTGCCTAATTTGTCTGCATATATTGGACGTGCACCCTGGACTGTTTGATTTCCCTAATGCCCAGTCTCCTGCCTTTGGTCTGCAGAAGGTGTTTGTTAATCTTGGTGTGAGCAGTGCCGGCCATTGAACTTTCTTTTCTCCTCTCCCTCCTGAATAACGAACTTTAAGTTCCATGTGTTCATAAAGTGCTCACTTCCCCATATATGTCTCCAGAAGAGGAATTCCCAAAAGAGGTATATTACGAGTCAGAGATGGTCACTAGGTCAGCTGCGTCTTCTGAGAGGGGGAAACGCAGCGAAACACAAATGACGAGAGTAGGGCTAGCAGGAAAATCCCCTCCCAATAATATGTTTAACCAGTGTTGGGCCATAGCAGAATCCTTAGACGTCCAAAATTTTGCAAGTCTGACTTCTAGGACCACACAAGTTAAGGAAGACTATCTAGTAATGCACAATCATATTGGCGTTCCTGAAATGCAATCGATTATTGCGATAGATATTGATCCAGCTTTGTTGTACATTGCTGGAACCTCTAATACTCCAGATAGTCTGGATTTTATTTTATGTAAAATACTATTCAAAATGTCAGATGCGGTTGGTCCCTTGCTATTAATACTGTCCAAGGCAGAACAGGAGGGCAGCCTAAAGATGGTCCACAACACCCAGAGGCTGATAGAATCTAAGATAGTGCTGTTTGAGGCCAGAGCAGTTCTCATGTTGGGCCAGACATTTAAATTTGTCACTAATGTGAGGAGGGCAAAATGGCTCACAGCTGCGGAAATGCGGACTTAACTCCAAAAGCACAAAAGTTTCTGAATATGGAGACAACTAACCTTTTTGGCCCAGAATTAATTCAGGAGGTCAACGCGAGATACAGGGCTAGGAAATCCTTTGCAGATTTTAAGGAGCCTGCCCATAATTTTAAACGTCCCTTTCGTGCAACGGATCGGCCATACAGGTCCCGGGCCGATACTATACCCAAGGACCATATAGAAAGGAGTCCACTGAAGCAAGAGGCTCCTCTTTGGCCAGAGGTAGTTCCTAAAGACAACCTCAGGAAGAGGTCATTCAGGAATACTGTCCATTCCAGGTCAGGTCAAAGAGCTCTGTGAGGGCTTATTTTCTGCATAACAAATTGCACTTCATAGTGACTGTATTTAATATTCCATGCCATGTACTGGGAAGCGAAAAAAAAATCCAAATGCAGTGAAAATGGTAAAACAACGCATTTGCACAGTTTTCTTTTGGGCTTGTATTTTACGGCTTTCCCTGTGGGGCCCAAATGACATGTCTACTTTATTTTTTGGGTCAATGTGATCACGAGGATACCAAATTTGTTTTCATACATTTACAATTAAGACATCCTGTAGGAAGGGGGGGGGGGCGGGGTGCCATCTTCTGGTGCCAGTAACTTTTTCATACTTTGGTTTAAGGAACAGTGGCTTGTGTCATTTTTTGAGAATTTTGTACGACCTGACATTTCATCACTTTTTATTGAATTTTTTATATTTTTCTAAATGGCAAAAATGTGCCATTTTCAACTTAATCCGGTCTTCTTTTTCTTCTTTTTCCCCCCCATGTTACCATATATATTCGAGTATAAGCCAACCTGAATATAAGCCGAGTCCTCTAATTTTACCACAAAAAACTTGGAAAACCTATTGACTCAAGTAGAAGCCTAGGGTGGAAAATGCATTGGTCACAGCTAGAGATGAGCGAACATGCTCGTCCGAGCTTGATGCTCGGTCGAGCATTAGGGTACTCGAAACTGCTCGTTGCTCGGACGAATACTTTGCCCGCTCGAGAAAATGGCAGCTCCCGCCGTTTTGCTTTTTGGCGGCCAGAAACAGAGCCAATCACAAGCCAGGAGACTCTGCACTCCACCCAGCATGACGTGGTACCCTTACACGTCGATAGCAGTGGTTGGCTGGCCAGATCAGGTGACCCTGGGATAGACTAGCCGCTGGCCGCGCTGCTCGGATCATTCTGTCTCTGGATGCCGCTAGGGAGAGAGCTGCTGCTGGTCAGGGAAAGCGTTAGGGTGTTCTATTAGCTTACTGTTAGGCAGGAGTGATTCTCAAAGAACCCAACAGCCCTTCTTAGGGCTACAATAACGTTCTACTTTTTTTATTTTAATTTGCATCTTTTACCATTTTGTGAGGAATTAGCAGGGGGACTTGCTACCGTTGTGTTTAGCTCTTAGTGGCACACATATCCATAGCAAAGACCGAAGTGGGAAAATTCAGTAGGGGTTGGATTTCTATTAGGCAATAACTCAGTGTCATCTCATCTGGCATAGTAGTGTGCTTCCTTTGATACTTGGCTAGAAAATAGCCATAGGAGAATACAAATAGCTTCTTGAAGCCTACAGTAGCGTTCTATATATTTGATTTCTGGTTGATCTGCTGGTGGCTGTAGTTTCTGCAGTGCATGTACTTGCCAATTCTGAGCAATTTGTAGTGAGACTTGCGACCGCTGTGTTCTGCGCTTAGTGGCGCACATATCCATAGCAAAGGCTGAAGTGGGAAAATTCAGTAGGGGTTGGATTTCTATTAGGCAATAACTCAGTGTCATCTCATCTGGCATAGTAGTGTGCTTCCTTTGATACTTGGCTAGAAAATAGCCATAGGAGAATACAAATAGCTTCTTGAAGCCTACAGTAGCGTTCTATATATTTGATTTCTGGTTGATCTGCTGGTGGCTGTAGTTTCTGCAGTGCATGTACTTGCCAATTCTGAGCAATTTGTAGTGAGACTTGCGACCGCTGTGTTCTGCGCTTAGTGGCGCACATATCCATAGCAAAGGCTGAAGTGGGAAAATTCAGTAGGGGTTGGATTTCTATTAGGCAATAACTCAGTGTCATCTCATCTGGCATAGTAGTGTGCTTCCTTTGATACTTGGCTAGAAAATAGCCATAGGAGAATACAAATAGCTTCTTGAAGCCTACAGTAGCGTTCTATATATTTGATTTCTGGTTGATCTGCTGGTGGCTGTAGTTTCTGCAGTGCATGTACTTGCCAATTCTGAGCAATTTGTAGTGAGACTTGCGACCGCTGTGTTCTGCGCTTAGTGGCGCACATATCCATAGCAAAGGCTGAAGTGGCAAAATTCAGTAGGGGTTGGATTTCTATTAGGCAATAACTCAGTGTCATCTCATCTGGCATAGTAGTGTGCTTCCTTTGATACTTGGCTAGAAAATAGCCATAGGAGAATACAAATAGCTTCTTGAAGCCTACAGTAGCGTTCTATATATTTGATTTCTGGTTGATCTGCTGGTGGCTGTAGTTTCTGCAGTGCATGTACTTGCCAATTCTGAGCAATTTGTAGTGAGACTTGCGACCGCTGTGTTCTGCGCTTAGTGGCGCACATATCCATAGCAAAGGCTGAAGTGGCAAAATTCAGTAGGGGTTGGATTTCTATTAGGCAATAACTCAGTGTCATCTCATCTGGCATAGTAGTGTGCTTCCTTTGATACTTGGCTAGAAAATAGCCATAGGAGAATACAAATAGCTTCTTGAAGCCTACAGTAGCGTTCTATATATTTGATTTCTGGTTGATCTGCTGGTGGCTGTAGTTTCTGCAGTGCATGTACTTGCCAATTCTGAGCAATTTGTAGTGAGACTTGCGACCGCTGTGTTCTGCGCTTAGTGGCGCACATATCCATAGCAAAGGCTGAAGTGGCAAAATTCAGTAGGGGTTGGATTTCTATTAGGCAATAACTCAGTGTCATCTCATCTGGCATAGTAGTGTGCTTCCTTTGATACTTGGCTAGAAAATAGCCATAGGAGAATACAAATAGCTTCTTGAAGCCTACAGTAGCGTTCTATATATTTGATTTCTGGTTGATCTGCTGGTGGCTGTAGTTTCTGCAGTGCATGTACTTGCCAATTCTGAGCAATTTGTAGTGAGACTTGCGACCGCTGTGTTCTGCGCTTAGTGGCGCACATATCCATAGCAAAGGCTGAAGTGGCAAAATTCAGTAGGGGTTGGATTTCTATTAGGCAATAACTCAGTGTCATCTCATCTGGCATAGTAGTGTGCTTCCTTTGATACTTGGCTAGAAAATAGCCATAGCAATAGGATAGGATTGTTTGGTTCTAAAAACTCAAAAAAAAACAAAAAACACAAAAAAAAACAAAAAACACAAAAAAAACACACAAAAAAAAAAAAAAAAAGTAAAAAAAAAAAAAAAGTTATAACTCTCATTTTAAAAATGTTTAACCCCAGGGCTAGGGGTAGAGGACGAGGGCGGGGACGTGGGCGTCCAACTACTGCAGGGGTCAGAGGCCGTGGTCCTGGGCGGGGTGAGACACCACCTGCTGATGAGGGAGCAGGGGAACGCCGCAGAGCTACACTCCCTAGGTTCATGTCTGAAGTTACTGGGACTCGTGGTAGAGCACTGTTGAGGCCAGAACAGTGCGAACAGGTGATGTCGTGGATTGCTGACAATGCTTCGAGCAATTTGTCCACCACCAGTCAGTCTTCCACGCAGTCCACCCATGTCACCGAAATCCCCACTCCTCCAGCTCCTGCACCTCAGCCTCCTCCCCCCCAGTCTGCCCCCTCCCAGGAAAATTTGCCATTTGAACCGGCATACTCTGAGGAACTGTTTTCTGGACCCTTCCCACAGTCACAAACCACTTGTCCGGTTGCTGCTGAGCAATTTTCCGATGCCCAGGTTTTCCACCAGTCACAGTCTGTGGGTGATGATGACCTTCTTGACGTAGTGGAAGTGTGTAAAGAGGTGTCCGACGATGAGCAGACACGGTTGTCAGACAGTGGGGAAGTTGTTGTCAGGGCAGGAAGTCCGAGGGGGGAGCAGACTGAGGGATCGGAGGATGATGAGGTGACAGACCCAAGCTGGGTTGAGAGGCCGGGTGAACACAGTGCTTCTGAGACGGAGGAGAGTCCTCGACCTGAACAGGTTGGAAGAGGCAGTGGTGGGGCCAGACGGAGAGGCAGGGCCAGAGCTGGTGCATCAGCGCCACTGTCAACTAGTGAAGCTCCCGTGGTGAGGGCTCTTGCGGCGAGGGCTAGATCTTCAGAAGTGTGGAGGTTCTTTAAGGAAACACCGGATGACCGACGGACTGTGGTGTGCAACATTTGCCAAACCAGGCTCAGCAGGGGTTCCACCACTACTAGCTTAACTACCACCAGTATGCGCAGGCATATGAATGCTAAGCACCCCACTCAGTGGCAACAAGCCCGTTCACCTCCGGCCGTGCACACCACTGCTCCTTCCCCTGTGTCAGCTGCTAGTCAGCCCCCTGCCCAGGACCCTGGCCCAAAAACCCCATCGTCGCCTCCACGATCCTCCACAGCATCCACCAGCGTTCAGCTCTCCATACCCCAGACGCTGGAGCGGAAACGCAAATATAGTGCAACCCACCCGCACGCCCAAGCCCTTAATGTGCACATCTCCAGATTGCTTAGCCTGGAGATGCTGCCCTATAGGCTAGTAGAGACCGAGGCCTTTCGCAACCTCATGGCGGCGGCCGCCCCTCGGTATTCGGTCCCCAGCCGCCACTACTTTTCCCGATGTGCCGTCCCAGCCCTGCACCAGCACGTGTCAGACAACATCATCCGTGCCCTGACCAACGCCGTTTCTGACAAGGTCCACCTGACCACGGACACGTGGACGAGTGCTGCCGGGCAGGGCCACTATATATCGCTGACGGCACATTGGGTTAACTTGGTGGAGGCTGGGACCGAGACTGACCCTGGGGCTGCTCATATACTGCCGACGCCGAGGATTGCGGGGCCTACCTCGGTCCAGGTGTTTCAGGCCTACTATGCCTCCTCCTCCTCCCACCCCTCCTCCACCTCCTCCTCCGAACTACCATCCGTGGGCACGGCGCCATCAGTCGGTAGCTCTAGGCACAGCAGCAGTGCCGTCGCTAAGCGACAGCAGGCGGTGCTCAAACTGCTGAGCCTAGGCGACAAAAGGCACACCGCCCAAGAGCTATTACAGGGCATCACGGCGCAGACTGATCTGTGGCTGGCACCGCTGAACCTCAAGCCGGGAATGGTTGTGTGTGACAACGGCCGTAACCTGGTGGCGGCTCTGCAACTCGGCAGACTGACACATGTGCCATGCCTGGCCCATGTGTTAAATCTGATAGTGCAGCGTTTCCTCAAGACATACCCCAATCTGTCTGATTTGCTCACGAAGGTGCGCCGCATCTGTGCGCATTTCAGGAAGTCCAGCCCAGATGCTGCCACTCTCAGGGCAGCGCAGCGCCGCCTCCAACTGCCCGCTCACCGACTGTTGTGCGACGTGCCCACGAGGTGGAATTCAACACTGACCATGTTATCCAGAGTTTACCAGCAGCGCAGAGCGATTGTAGACTGCCAGATGTCAACTTCCACCAGAACTGGTAGTCAGGTCAGTCAGCTTCCTCAAGTCTACAATGAGGAGTGGACGTGGATGTCTGATATCTGTCAGGTGCTGAGTAACTTTGAGGAGTCAACACAGATGGTCAGTGGCGATGCCGCCATCATCAGCCTCACCATCCCGCTGCTTGGCCTGTTGAAAAACTCTCTGGTCAGCATGAAGTCGGAAGCTTTGCGCTCGTCACAAGAGACGGGGGAAGAATATTCCCTTGTTGATAGCCAAAGCACCCTGAGGTCTGTTTCTCAGCGCATATCGGAGGAGGTGGAGGTGGAGGAGGATGAGGAGGAAGAGGAGGAGAATGTTGGCGAGACACAAGAGGGGACCATTGTTGAGTCCTTCACTGTTCAGCGTGTATGGGCAGAAGAAGAGGAGTTGGAGGAGTTGGAGGAGGAGGAAATGGACAGTCAGGCCAGTGAGGGGAGTGAATTCTTACGCGTTGGTACTCTGGCGCATATGGCAGATTTCATGCTAGGCTGCCTATCCCGTGACCCTCGCGTTCAAAGAATTTATTCCAGCACCGATTACTGGGTGTTCACTCTCCTGGACCCACGGTACAAGCAAAATCTTGCCACTCTCATCCCTGCAGAGGAAAGGAGTGTGAGAATGCATGAATACCAGCAGGCCCTGGTGCACAAGCTGAAACAGTATTTCCCTTCTGACAGCGCTAGCGGCAGAGTGCGTAGTTCTGCGGGACAAGTAGCGAGGGAGAGTAGGCGAGCAGGCAGCTTGTCCAGCACTGGCAAGGGTACGCTTTACAAGGCTTTTGCCAGCTTTATGTCACCCCAGCAAGACACTGTCACCTGTCCCCAGTCTCGGCAGAGTAGGGCTGATCTTTACAGAAAGATGGTGAGGGAGTACGTAGCTGACCATACCATCGTCCTAAATGATCACACAGCTCCCTACAACTACTGGGTTTCAAAGCTGGACATGTGGCACGAACTGGCGCTGTACGCCTTGGAGGTTCTTGCCTGCCCTGCCGCTAGCGTCTTGTCCGAGCGGGTTTTCAGTGCAGCTGGTGGCATCATCACCGATAAGCGTACACGCCTGTCGACTGACAGCGCTGACAGGCTGACGCTTATTAAAATGAATAAAGGCTGGATTTCTCAGAATTTCCAATCTCCACCAGGTGAAGGAAGCTCAACCTGAATAATTGATCCACTCCTCCTCCTCCTCCTCATTTTCCTCCTTCTCCTCCTCTTTGTACAGTAAAGCAGAGGAAAATGGCTATTTTTTGACAGGGCCCACTGGCTCTTGCTATACTTCATGCATTTAATTTTTCTGGAGGGCCACCTACCCGGTCCTCTGTTTGAAACAATTTTTGTGAGTGCCACATACAGGCACTCAATCTATTCCATTTTTCTGGAGGGCCACCTACCCGGTCCTCTGGTTTGAACAATTTTTGGGACTGCCACATACAGGCACTCAATCTATTCCATTTTACTGGAGGGCCACCTACCTGCTCCTCTGGTTTGAAGAATTTTTGGGACTGCCACATACAGGCACTCAATCTATTCCATTTTACTGGAGGGCCACCTACCTGCTCCTCTGGTTTGAAACATTTTTGGGACTGCCACATACAGGCACTCAATCTATCCCATTTTACTGGAGGGCCACCTACCTGCTCCTCTGGTTTGAAACATTTTTGGGACTGCCACATACAGGCACTCAATCTATTCCATTTTACTGCAGGGCCACCTACCTGCTCCTCTGGTTTGAACAATTTTTGGGACTGCCACATACAGGCACTCAATCTATTCCATTTTACTGGAGGGCCACCTACCTGCTCCTCTGGTTTGAACAATTTTTGGGACTGCCACATACAGGCACTCAATCTATCCCATTTTACTGGAGGGCCACCTACCTGCTCCTCTGGTTTGAAAAATGTTTGGGACTGCCACATACAGGCACTATCCAAATTAAATTGTCTCCATAGCAGCCTCCACACGTTGTCTCCATTCCTACCTCCAAAAGTCGTCCATATAGCTGCCTCCATACATCGTCCCTTTATCAAACGAGGTGTGTCAGGCAGAAATTTGGGTTGTTTTCATGGATTCCACATCAAAGTTGTTAACTTTGTCGCCACCCTGCTGTGTAATCCACAAAATATACTTGCAAACTTTTACCATTTAGGGATATTATTTCAGCGCTTCTTGCGCATCTGTTTACATTCCCCTCACCCGCCATATCCTAAACTTATAAGAACGCTACTACACTTGATCTTATACAAAAGTGCTGTTTGGGGAGTAGCCTAGAGACAGGGGCTTGGATTTGCGAAAGCTCGCCTGGCAGCGGAGCGCCAGCTCCATGCGCATCATGCGCTTCTTGCGCATCTGTTTACATTCCCCTCACCCGGCATATCCTAAACTTATAAGAACGCTACTACACTTGATCTTATACAAAAGGTTCTTAGAAGTGCTGTTTGGGGAGTAGCCTAGAGACAGGGGCTTGGATTGGCGAAAGCTCGCCTGGCAGCGGAGCGCCAGCTCCATGCCAAGATCCAACTAACATAGTTTTAACTGCAGCACCTTTAATCTACTACTAGTTCACTGCCTCCATACATGGTCCCCTTATCAAACGAGCTGTGTCAGGCAGAATTTTGGGTTGTTTTCATGGCTTCCATGTTAACTTTGTCGCCACCCTGCTGTGTAATCCACAAAATATACTGGCAAACTTTTATCATGTACCGATATTATTTGAGCACTTCTTGCTCACCTCCTTTGGTTCCTCTCTGCCACCCATTGGTTTGAAGCCTGAGTCCATTTAGGGTATGTCGCCATGACACTCTCTAGCCTGCTGCCGCTGCCTCTGCATGCCGTCCCCTATAGTGTCAGGGTCAATTATTGCATGTTTTAGATGCTATCTAGCTTCATTCTGTCACTCTGTCATGGCCATGCTGTTGCCCATAATTTTGGCATAATGGTGCGTTTAAGCAGCCTCAGAGGCATCCATGCATGCTGCCCCTGCTGTTTCCTGTCCATTTCCGTGGTGTTTCCATCCTTTTCTGAGGTTCCCAGGTGTTTGGCCAAGCTTCCCTGTGCAGAGCCTTGGTCCCCTTGAAAAATGCTCGAGTCTCCCATTGACTTCAATGGGGTTCGTTATTCGAGACGAGCACTCGAGCATCGGGAAAAGTTCGTCTCGAATAACGAGTACCCGAGCATTTTAGTGTTCGCTCATCTCTAGTCACAGCCAGTATATAGCTAGTCAGTCCCCTTCCCCCCTAGCATAAAGCCATCCAGCCACTGCCCTCAGTATATAGCCTGCCAGCTCCCTGGCCCCTGTATATAGCCAAACAGCCCCCTGGCCCCAGTATAAAGCCAGCCAACATTCCCCATTCCCCACGAGGATACCAAATTTGTTTTCATACATTTACAATTAAGACATCCTGTAGGAAGGGGGGGGGGGCGGGATGCCATCTTCTGGTGCCAGTAACTTTTTCATACTTTGGTGTAAGGAACAGTGGCTGGTGTAATTTTTTGAGAATTTTGTACGACCTGACTGTACGACCATTTCATCACTTTTTATTGAATTTTTTATATTTTTCTAAATGGCAAAAATGTGCCATTTTCAACTTAATCCGGTCTTCTTTTTCTTCTTTTTTTCCCCCCATGTTACCATATATATTCGAGTATAAGCCAACCTGAATATAAGCCGAGTCCCCTAATTTTACCACAAAAAACTTGGAAAACCTAACAGCCCCCTGGCCCCAGTATAAAGCCAGCCAACATTCCCCATTATATAGCCAGCCCTCTGCCCCTATATCATAGCCAGCACACTGTTCCTGTATCATAACAAGGTTTGATCATCTTTGTTCCCTGGCAGTGTTATCCTGCTGCTTCCCCTAACAATCTCCCCAAATACTGTAAGGCTGCGCTCACACGTTTGTCTTGCATTTAAACAAAACCAGGTGCGTGTTACCCATCACTTGTGTATTACTAGAAACGCAAATGAGATCAAACCGAGGCCTGTCCTAGTGACATGTGTGAACACGCTCCAAGAAATGTGCCCCACACAGCCCCACAGTAAGTAATGTGCCCCACACAGACCCCCAGTAAGTAGTTTCCTCACACAGCCCCCCAGTAAATAATGTGCCCCACATAGCCCCCCAGTAAGTAATGTGCCCACACACAGTCCCCCAGTAAGTAATGTGCCCACACACAGTCCCCCAGTAAGTAATGTCCTCACACAGCCTCCCCAGTAAGTAATGTGACCACACAGCCCCCCAGTTAGTGTCCTCACACAGCCCCCCAGTAAATAATGTACCCACACAGCCCCCCAGTAAGTAATGTACCCACACAGCCCCCCAGTAAGTAATGTGACCACACAGCCCTCAAGTAAGTAGTGTCCTCACACAGCCCCCCAGTAAATAATGTGCCCCACACAGACTCCCAGTAAGTAATGTACCCACACAGCCCCCCAGTAAGTAATGTACCCACACAGCCCCCCACTAAGTAATGTGCGCACACAGCCCCCCAGTAAGTAGTGTCCTCACAAAGCCCCCCAGTAAATATTGTGCCCCACACAGACTCCCAGTAAGTAATGTGCCTCACACACAGCCCCCCAGTAAGTAATGTGCCCCACACAGACTCCCAGTAAGTAATGTGCCTCACACACAGCCCCCCAGTAAGTAATGTGCCCCACACAGTCCCCCCAGTAAATAATGTGTCCCACACAGTCCCCCCAGTAAGTAATGTGCCTCACACAGTCCCCCCAGTAAGTAATGTGCCCCACACAGCCCCCCAGTAAATAATGTGCCTCACACAGTACCCCCAGTAAATAATGTGCCCGTACACAGCCCCCCTGTAAGTAATGTGCCCACACAGCCCCCCAGTAAGTAATGTGCCTCACACAGCCCCCCACTAAATAATGTACCCCACACAGTCCCCCCAGTAAATAATGTGCCCCACACAGCCCCCCAATTAAATAATGTGCCCACACAGCCCCCCCCAGTAAATAATGTGCCCACACAGCCCCCCCCAGTAAATAATGTGCCCCACACAGTCCCCCCCAGTAAATAATGTGCCCCACACAGGCCCCCCAGTAAATAATGTACCCCACACAGCCCCCCCATTAAATAATGTGCCCCACACAGTCCCCCAGTAAATAATGTGCCCCACACAGTCCACCCAGTAAATAATGTGCCCCACACAGACTCCCAGTAAGTAATGTGCCTCACACACAGCCCCCAGTAAGTAATGTTCCCCACACAGACCCCCAGTAAATAATGTGCCCCACACAGACCCCCAGTAAATAATGTGCCCCACACAGACCCCCAGTAACTAATGTGCCTCACACAGTCCCCCCAGTAAATAATGTGTCCCACACAGTCCCCCCAGTAAGTAATGTGCCTCACACAGTCCCCCCAGTAAGTAATGTGCCCCACACAGCCCCCCAGTAAGTAATGTGCCTCACACAGTACCCCCAGTAAATAATGTGCCCGTACACAGCCCCCAGTAAGTAATGTGCCCACACAGCCCCCCAGTAAGTAATGTGCCTCACACAGCCCCCCACCAAATAATGTACCCCACACAGTCCCCCAGTAAATAATGTGCCCCACACAGTCCCCCCGTAAATAATGTGCCCCACACAGTCCCCCCAGTAAATAATGTGCCCCACACAGTCCCCCCAGTAAATAATGTGCCCCACACAGTCCCCCCAGTAAATTTGCCCCACACAGTCCCCCCAGTAAATAATGTGCCCCACACAGCCCCCCAATTAAATAATGTGCCCACACAGCCCCCCCCCCAGTAAATAATGTGCCCCACACAGTCCCCCCCAGTAAATAATGTGCCCCACACAGGCCCCCCAGTAAATAATGTACCCCACACAGCCCCCCCATTAAATAATGTGCCCCACACAGTCCCCCAGTAAATAATGTGCCCCACACAGTCCACCCAGTAAATAATGTGCCCCACACAGTCCCCCCAGTAAATAATGTGCCCACACAGTCCCCCCAGTAAATAATGTGCCTCACACAGTACCCCCAGTAAATAATGTGCCCGTACACAGCCCCCCAGTAAGTAATGTGCCCACACAGCCCCCCAGTAAGTAATGTGCCTCACACAGCCCCCCACTAAATAATGTACCCCACACAGTCCCCCAGTAAATAATGTGCCCCACACAGTCCCCCCGTAAATAATGTGCCCCACACAGTCCCCCCAGTAAATAATGTGCCCCACACAGTCCCCCCAGTAAATAATGTGCCCCACACAGTCCCCCCAGTAAATAATATGCCCCACACAGTCCCCCAGTAAATTTGCCCCACACAGTCCCCCCAGTAAATAATGTGCCCCACACAGCCCCCCAAGTAAATAATGTGCCCACACAGCCCCCCCCCAGTAAATAATGTGCCCCACACAGACTCCCAGTAAGTAATGTGCCTCACACACAGCCCCCAGTAAGTAATGTGCCCCACACAGACCCCCAGTAAATAATGTGCCCCACACAGACCCCCAGTAACTAATGTGCCTCACACAGTCCCCCCAGTAAATAATGTGTCCCACACAGTCCCCCCAGTAAGTAATGTGCCTCACACAGTCCCCCCCAGTAAGTAATGTGCCCCACACAGCCCCCCAGGAAATAATATGCCTCACACAGTACCCCCAGTAAATAATGTGCCCGTACACAGCCCCCAGTAAGTAATGTGCCCACACAGCCCCCCAGTAAGTAATGTGCCTCACACAGCCCCCCACCAAATAATGTACCCCTCACAGTCCCCCAGTAAATAATGTGCCCCACACAGTCCCCCCGTAAATAATGTGCCCCACACAGTCCCCCCAGTAAATAATGTGCCCCACACAGTCCCCCCAGTAAATAATGTGCCCCACACAGTCCCCCCCAGTAAATTTGCCCCACACAGTCCCCCCAGTAAATAATGTGCCCCACACAGCCCCCCAATTAAATAATGTGCCCACACAGCCCCCCCCCCAGTAAATAATGTGCCCCACACAGTCCCCCCCAGTAAATAATGTGCCCCACACAGGCCCCCCAGTAAATAATGTACCCCACACAGCCCCCCCATTAAATAATGTGCCCCACACAGTCCCCCAGTAAATAATGTGCCCCACACAATCCACCCAGTAAATAATGTGCCCCACACAGTCCCCCCAGTAAATAATGTGCCCACACAGTCCCCCCAGTAAATAATGTGCCCCACACAGTCCCCCAGTAAATAATGTGCCCACACAGTCCCCCCAGTATATAATGTGCCCCACACTGTTCTCCCCCTTCCCTAGTCCCTATCATGTTTCTCACCTCACAGATGCAGCTCTCTCTTTCTACTTTCCCCTGCAGGTCATGTGATCATGACATCATCACAGGTCCTTCGGCCTATGGAACTCCCGGAGGCTAGGTCCTTGCAGGGGAAAGCAGCGCCTGCACTCATTCTCATCACGATCTGTGTCCTCAGACACAGATCTTGATGAGAGAGGGAAGGAATCTCCCGGGCAGCGAGGCAGATGATCTGCTGACCCGAGGAGATTCGGGGCACTGGCCAAAAGATCCGGGGCACGAGCCCCGGATCTTTTGACCTAGCGACGCCCCTGCCAGAGACACAATACCATCCACAAGTTTTGTTAAAAAACTATAAATTTATGACTCTAAAATCCAATTTGCATAATAATTTGGAACGTGGTGTAGTGAATTTGGACTTAGGCAGCATTCGCACTAAGGGAGTTATTTCACTATTGAAAGTTTGCTTGCTGCAGCTTGTGAGCAGACATGAGGCAGGGACCCCCTGCCCCCCCCCCCCCAACCACCCTTCATGTGGAGCTGGCATAAAGTGGGAAATAATCAAATATGCTAGTGGATTTCTATCATTTGCAATTATTCTCAGAAGCCCTGAATAATTTCCGGAGGGGGGGGGGGGGGGACGCCAGTCTTAATTCTTAATACCCTACCAAGATTTGCCATATTAATATTATAGTAAAAAGGTTGAAAAAAGAAGCGAGTCCATCAAGTCCAACCTTTAAGAATTAAACAAATGTTTTTTCCCCATAACCTGTGATATTTTTGCTCTCCGTAAAGACATCCAGACCTCCTTTGAACATGTACAAAGTAGCTGCCATAACAACGGACTGCATAATCTTCAAATATTATGAATAATGGTCTGTCTATCACAGCACTTAACACATGCAGTACCCGGAGGTGTATGCCATCTGGGCCTGACGATATGTCTATTTTAGTGATGTTGAGGCAGCACATCTCATTCTGGGTTAAACTGTTGAGATTCAAAAGAGAATTTCCATTATTCCTCATCATGTCTTCCACCAGGGGACTTTGCTAGATAAAAACCAAGGTTGAAGAGGCAACATTCAATAGATTGGCCATTTTCTCATTTCCTTCCACCATGACCCCCAGGTTATTCCTCAGAGTGCCCACACTCTCCGCTTTTAGTTTCTAAAAGCTCTTCAGGGGATGATGGTCCATAGGGGAGATAAAAGATATATTCTGAGCCTCATATAAATTATAATTAGGAACTGTATGTATAGATATACACACAGGTTCAATAAGTGGTGGAGACCCTAAAAATTTAATGTAAACTGTCATTATTTCTGTCCCTCAAATAGAAAACCAGTGGGCTTAGGCAAGGATACCCTCATTGTTTTACCTCTGTAGGTAAGACAACAACCATCATATGCCTTTAATTTCTAGGCAACACACCATCATTTTATATATTTAGAATAACCATGTCCATTGCTGCTGGATATGCAATATACAGGCACTGTATAAATTATACTGGAATTTTTTTCTGTAGAATAGAACAATTTTCATGTTATCTGTCTCTTACAGTCTCTTATATATTATATATAATATATTATATATATTCTTTGATAATTACAAAATGCCTATTTTCTATTCTGAAAATACAGAGTTGTTCATCCAGGACTGAGTGTGTTCTCTTGTCACTAACACACAGAATATGCTCTGCTTCCAGGGCCCTGGAACAGTTTGGTGATATCATGCATGATGATATAATTTGCACTCCTTGGGGCTGAATAATGAGAACAAGCTAAGTTCAAGGAATCCCAGGCATATTCTTGTCTTCCATTCATCTGGTCCAGAGCAAAGAAATTGCCTCCAGTTAAAACAGACCATTAAACATAGCTCATTATTGTGCTTGGATGTATTGTAAAGGTTACCCCTGGCAATATATTCTGCCTCCGTAGATAATTGACTCTACAATGGGGGTCTAGCTCGTATTCTAGAACATGATTTATGTCTTCTGAATCCATTCCTGAAGACGTACAACTCTTTCATCAGGTGTTACTATAAAAAGTAACTTGGACATTCTTGGAAAGTCATTTATTTATATTCTTTTTAACTGCTTGAAGGGGTTTTCCAGGATAGTGAAATTTATGAAAAATCACAAATATACCTATAGTTTTGCAATATATAAAAGTGAAAATGTCAGTAGAAATTGACCTAATATACTACTACCAGTATGTTGGGTTTCTACATACCTGTAGTAGTAAATTAGGTCTGATACCTTTATTAGTTTTTTTAACACCTTCTAGATCATGTTTCTTTCATGGGCTAGCATGGTGACATCATCCAGAATATCTACCATGAAGTGCTGTAAAATGGATCTATAAAGTCACAGAGGCAAAGAATGTAGCAGTGGGATACCCTGTGATTTACATTAGGCACCAGACTTCTGGAGAACATGGTCTAGTGCATGAAGACCTCGAATTCAGCTTGTCTTCAGCGATGAGGTTTCTGCTTTTCACGAGTTTATACAAACAGTTCACATCTCACTTTGAAGTTGATTTTCTGGATGATGCCACCACCCTGGGCCATGAAAGAAACATAAGATAAGATACTTTATTGATCTCCTGCGGGGAAATTATTTTGTGCACAGTGTCCCGGCAATTGATAGAAACAATTAGAGATAAACTTTAACATTACAGTTACATACATACACTAAGGGAGGCATGTATTTCTTGTATGTTGCTCATTCCTTGGTTACTAGTTTCTAAGTCGCATACACACATCATTATATTGTTACATAGTTACTGGAAAAATATGATACATCACAATACGGTTGACATAACCACATTACATTCATACAGGGGAAAGATTATGTACAAAATACAGTAGTGACAATAACTTGTATCCCTAATGTAGTAACCCCCATGCATGTAGCATATTGTGTTCCCACAGGGTTATTTTATTTTTGGGTATAAATTTATTGATAGTTTCTATATCATTGATTTTTAAATATTTATTTAATGTACAATCAATGTTTACATAGATTATTCAAGAATACAACAGTATCATTTAATAATACATAATCTTTAATACCTAATTTTTTATTTGGATTAACATTATGCAGTAAGCTCCTCCTACTGTGCACATTATATATATTTTCTTCGCCCACTATAGTATAAGTTTTTTTCTTCCCTGTTAACCATTCTTTTAAGTACTTTAAGGTACATGCTAAATCATATCTGTAAAGTTTTGGGACATCAAATCCGTCTTCTATTCTCGGTCTCCGCATTTTTGGTAGGGAGATCCTTGGGGTTTTTTTTCACAAAAATTGATTTATGGCATACTGTATATACTTGAGTATAAGCTGACCTGAGAATAACCCTGATTTTACCACCAAAAACTGGGAAAACCTATAGACTCCAGTATAAGCCAAGGGTGGGAAATGCATTGGTCACAGTCTCCCAGTATATAGCCAGCCAGCCCCCAGTAGTATGCAGTCAGCAAGCCCCAAGTAGTAAACAGCCAGCCAGCCTCAAGTAGTATACAGCCAGCCAGCCAGCCCCTATGTAGTATACAGCCAGCAAGCCCCATGTAGTATACAGAAAGCCAGCCCGCAGTTTGCCAACACATAAAAAAAAAACTTACATACTCACCCTCCAGTGCCCCGATGCTCGGTGAGCCTCCTCATGGCTCCTCTCGGCCTTATCTCTGCTGTATTAGCCGGGAGAGATGCGTCCATGCAATCTGCATGGACACGTCTCTGCCAGCTAATACAGCAGAGAGAAGACCAAAGAGGAGCTGCCAGGAGCCGTGATGAGGATCAGGAGCCACGACTCGTGGCTGTATAAGCTGTATAAGCCGAGGTGAAGTTTTTCAGCACATTTTTTTGTGCTGAAAAACTCTGCTTATACACGAGTATATACAGTGATTTAGGCTCTTTAAGTCTGTTGCGGTTATTTTCATAGGTTTAACTTAGCAATGGATATAGTAATGCAACATCCCCCACCGGGGCCTAGCCCTTTGCGGTGCGGCCTGGAGACAGCCGGGGCCCGCTGTACCGGAGTGGCTGGCGGTTGCGGCCTAAGCACGCTATTGTCACGGTGCTTGGTACGGGGGGAACCGGAGGGCTGTCCTACAGCCTGGCAGGTCTCCAGCAGGGTGGTGTTGGCAAGAAAAGAATGAGGGAGCGGCTGTTCTAGCGGATCTCCCTGGGGCAACCCCTTAGTGTCCCGAGTGTGAGTCTCTGGGTGATGGACAGGGTGCCGGTGATGAAGGCAGGGGTACTAGCAGGGACCAGACGGAGGCAGAAGTTGAAGAAAACAACTTACAGTTCTTTATTGGAACCGCAGGAACATCAGCAACGTGCCTTTAACAAGATGGTGGAGTACTCGAGAGGTATTTGGAGGGAGCCACAGGATGTATTTCACCAGCCTGGATGTATAGGGCAGGCTGGGAGGCAGCTGTGTCCTTAGAGGAGGCTTCAGCTCGGTCCTGGATCTCTTCAGGTATCACCCTTGAAGGTAGGATGATACCCCTTTCCTCACTACACTAACTCTAGTCTTATTGCTCCACTTCAGGCAGGGGCTAGGCTCTTCCTGCCCTGGTCTGGTGTGCTAGAGACTCTGAGCTACTGCTCAGCTAACTACTCTCTGCTTGCGTCCTGCAGACCCAGAGGGCCTGACTAGGACCGGTCTCTTCTCCCTTCTGGGAGAGACTGCTCTCCTCTCTCTCCTGAGAGAGACTTCTCTCTAAGACCTCTAGAACATTCCTGGCCAGAGGTTTTATTACCTTCCTTTGGTCAGGTGATGGCTGCTCCTCCAATTACCTCTCAGTGCACAAAGACAGAATGTAACACAGACATTGGTTGACATAATTACATCACAGATTAACATCTGCCTTGCCAGGCAGGATTAACCACTGCAATTTCCCCTTGATCCTATGAGGACCATGTAGTGTAATGTGGTGTTACCTACAGGTGGGACGTATTCGCAAGCACTACCTCGCCATTGCATCGGCGAGGGTGTTGCATACCCCGGGGGCAATTGAAAGAGCCGCCCTCGGCTCGACTACAGATGTTTTGGGGCACAGAGGGGGCTAAGGGCACTTCTAGGAAGTGCAGGCTAGGTGAGGTGTAGGGACAAACCGCCCATGGTCCTGGAGACAGGCACCTGGGTTGGTGTCGGACTAAGACAAAAATATAGCTGTATGACAGTTGGTCGCTGACGCCATTAAACCGAACTGTACAGTAGGAAAGGTGTGGTGTCATGTCCTGTAATCCACTCCTTGCACCAAGGCCTGTATATTTGTTTGATCAACGCTTCTTCCCTGGCGGCAATTATATGGTGTCTATCTGCATTGCATGAGCATATGCGACACAAGTACCTCCTGACTGACAACCTTACCCATGTATGAGTGGCATCCAGGTGCTATCTGTGTAACACCCCCGGTCCCCTAAAGACCCGCAGTTTACGGACTACCCCCATGTGCAAACCTCGGTTTGAGGGATCAGGTAGCGGTCAGTGTTTTACATAAAAGACGGTCCGACACAGCCACTCTACAACCTGAAAAGCCTATGAAAGGGTTAATGCAGACTACTGGCAGATATGACAGTGTGCAACAAGTTAGCAAAATCACATTGGCTTAGCAGCCCAATGGGTACACATCTTATAACATAACGTTACAGATAGATAGGCTACTCAGAGTAGCATGGTAGCAAATGTCTCTTTTCCTGCAAAGAAAAGGCATAAAAAGTGCATGCAGAATGTCCGTACCTAAAAAGGAAGGCATTAAGTGCAAAATAATAGTCAATAGCAATAGCAACTTTTCCCTGGAGTATCTGGCAAAAGTCTCACAGAAGGTCTCTACTGACAAAGTCCATCTTCTGGGTACAGCCCTTGATGTGGGGGAAAAGTGCAATGAAGAAGCAAAGGGTCTCCTCTATGTGTAGAGGGACAGAGTCCTTTGAAGAAATTCTCTGCTGTGGCAGAGGAAGAGGTGCTATCATAGCACATGACAGTGTATAATCTCTTGACTGAGATAAATAAGGGTAAGAGTCTCAGGACAGTCTCTGGCTCTTTAGGGAAAGTGGAGGTAAATACACACAATGGGGCAAATTTACTTACCCGGTCCATTCGCGTTCCAGCGGCGGCTTCTCCGCTCTGGATTCGGGTCCGGCCGGGATTTAATAAGGTAGTTCTTCCGCCGTCCACCAGGTGGCGCTGCTGCGCTGAAAGTAAACTCATCGCGCCGGAATGCACCGAGCTGGACCAGGTGAAGGTAAGCGGTCCTTATGCGACACATTTTCGGTTTTTAAATGCGGCGGTTTTTCCGAATACGTCGGGTTTTCGTTCGGCCACGCCCCCCGATTTCCGTCGCGCGCATGCCAGCGCCGATGCGCCACAATCCGATCGCGTGCGCCAAAATCCCGGGGCAATTTAAGTACAAGCGGCGCAAAACGGAAATATTCGGGTAACACGTCGGGAAAACGCGAATCGGGCCCTTAATAAATGACCCCCAATATGTACAAAGTACCTGGAGAGGGCTACAGCCCTTCAGGGATTAGTCAGTATTGCTGGGTTCAGCAAAGACAGGATCCAGCTCCTGCAGGGAATCCTGTGCATCCTCAGCGGGAATAGGTGCCGGCTGGGGACACCCGGTGGCAGCAGTGGGTACTGCAGGTGCAGCACCATCCTCCGAACCTTCAGGGGGAGGAGCGCTGTCGCCCGGGGTGTCGGCTGTTCCAGCCGGGGGCTCAACTGAGCCAGGGACCACGGAGGGGTCCAAGAAGAAATAAACAGAGCCCGGCGGCCGAGCCGCGGCTCCTTCCAGCTCCGGTTCTTCCGGGGCCGGGTCATCACCCCATTGGTAACCGGCAAGGGGGGATGTGGGCCTAGACGGAACCTCCGGACAAGGTTCGCTAGCCGGGATGTCTTCTCCCACAGAAGAGCCGCGGGACCTGGCAATGCTCCCGGCAGGGGAGACGGTGGGGGTGGCGCCCTGGATCATGCCCGGCCCATGGATAGCAATGGGACCCGTACTCACAATTACTGTGGATGGGGCATTCACGTGGGTCACCGCCCGGGGACTTGCAGCCGAGGAAGAAGAGGTGTTCGGAGACTCCGGCCACTCGTCGTTCTCATACCAGTCGTCCTGCGGGAAGTAACGGTCCTCGTCGGAGTCGGGGATCCGGATCACGCCAGCCGCCCAGGGTCCTCGAGGTCCTTCCTGCAGGGAGAACTCGATGCACTCTCCCGGCTTCAGGTTGTGCAGGCTCTCTGGCAGATCAGGCCTCTTGACAGACCGGCGGGGTATAAATACTTCCCGGCCGGTGTAGTCCTGGGTGGCGAAGCCATAGCCCTTCCGCTTGTCGAAGAACCGGACCATGCCGGTGGTGCGATTCTTCTCGACCCAAGCTCCAGCTGTAGATCGACCGGCCATATACCGCTGGGCCTCCTTCTCTCTGCGTCGCTGGTCCGAGACAGCGTCTCGGAGTCGCCGGCGGGCGGCCTCACCTCGGCCTTGAGGCTGCGGAGGTTTCGGTGCTGGGGCTCGTGACTCCGGTTCAGGCTCGGATCTCCTTGAACGACAGGTAGGTGCCGGAACAGGAGCAGGAACCACCGGAGGGTCAGGAGCCACCACAGCGGGGCTAGCAGGCCGCGCAGCAGGAGTAGTAGGCCTCGGAGCAGGTGGAGCGGCAACACTAGGCCCAGGCGTTGGCTCAGCAGGAGTCGGGGCCTCCCCACGTGGCGCCTCCACGTGGACCCGCGGTACCGGGATGGTAGCCGGGATAGGGACGAGGAACCGCCCGGGTGGGATCTGGTACTGCGTCACCGTTTGGTAACATGTCCTGGTGACGAAGGCCCGAGTCAATCCTCGGTGCAGCCGATGTCCAGCGGAGGGTCTTCGGACGGGCTGCGCAGAGACCACCACCATAGTCTCTAGGACCTCATAAAACTCCGGACGCTCCACAGGAGGGAAAGGCGGAGGACCCCACATGGCGTTGTCCTCTCTGTCCAAAGTCCACTCCAGTTCTGGCGCTTCTCTGAGGCAGGGCAGGAAGTCCGCCTCGAGCCAGTGGGAGGAGTCCAAGTCCTTCCCGCCAAGAGCTGTGGCGGGCTCTAATTTTTCCTGCGCCACAGGAGGCGGGGTTCGCGCCCTTCGCGCGTGGGGTATAAATACTTCCCGGCCGGTGTAGTCCTGGGTGGCGAAGCCATAGCCCTTCCGCTTGTCGAAGAACCGGACCATGCCGGTGGTGCGATTCTTCTCGACCCAAGCTCCAGCTGTAGATCGACCGGCCATATACCGCTGGGCCTCCTTCTCTCTGCGTCGCTGGTCCGAGACAGCGTCTCGGAGTCGCCGGCGGGCGGCCTCACCTCGGCCTTGAGGCTGCGGAGGTTTCGGTGCTGGGGCTCGTGACTCCGGTTCAGGCTCGGATCTCCTTGAACGACAGGTAGGTGCCGGAACAGGAGCAGGAACCACCGGAGGGTCAGGAGCCACCACAGCGGGGCTAGCAGGCCGCGCAGCAGGAGTAGTAGGCCTCGGAGCAGGTGGAGCGGCAACACTAGGCCCAGGCGTTGGCTCAGCAGGAGTCGGGGCCTCCCCACGTGGCGCCTCCACGTGGACCCGCGGTACCGGCATGGTAGCCGGGATAGGGACGAGGAACCGCCCGGGTGGGATCTGGTACTGCGTCACCGTTTGGTAACATGTCCTGGTGACGAAGGCCCGAGTCAATCCTCGGTGCAGCCGATGTCCAGCGGAGGGTCTTCGGACGGGCTGCGCAGAGACCACCACCATAGTCTCTAGGACCTCATAAAACTCCGGACGCTCCACAGGAGGGAAAGGCGGAGGACCCCACATGGCGTTGTCCTCTCTGTCCAAAGTCCACTCCAGTTCTGGCGCTTCTCTGAGGCAGGGCAGGAAGTCCGCCTCGAGCCAGTGGGAGGAGTCCAAGTCCTTCCCGCCAAGAGCTGTGGCGGGCTCTAATTTTTCCTGCGCCACAGGAGGCGGGGTTCGCGCCCTTCGCGCGTGGGTGGAGCTTGATGCGTCATCTGGGTTTCCCGCCAGTGAAGGTTTTGGCGGGCTTGAATTATTTGCTGCGCCACAGTTTCTGAGGTAAAAATCTTCGGGCACGGCAGCGCCGGATGTAGCAGAGCTGGTACAGTTCCTGCCAGGATTAACCTCTGGAGTGCGGGAGCGGCGCTCGACAGCACGTGGCAGCAGTATAACACAGTTCATTCCAGAAACGCACAAGTCCTTGGGCCTAAACCCGGATGGCAGCAGGGTTAGGCAGCACAGTCTTTTAATAAAGGAAAGTCTTTAATGCCGTAATAAGGCACAGAAGTATCAATCCTGTTCGTGACGCCACTTGCAACATCCCCCACCGGGGCCTAGCCCTTTGCGGTGCGGCCTGGAGACAGCCGGGGCCCGCTGTACCGGAGTGGCTGGCGGTTGCGGCCTAAGCACGCTATTGTCACGGTGCTTGGTACGGGGGGAACCGGAGGGCTGTCCTACAGCCTGGCAGGTCTCCAGCAGGGTGGTGTTGGCAAGAAAAGAATGAGGGAGCGGCTGTTCTAGCGGATCTCCCTGGGGCAACCCCTTAGTGTCCCGAGTGTGAGTCTCTGGGTGATGGACAGGGTGCCGGTGATGAAGGCAGGGGTAGTAGCAGGGACCAGACGGAGGCAGATGTTGAAGAAAACAACTTACAGTTCTTTATTGGAACCGCAGGAACATCAGCAACGTGCCTTTAACAAGATGGTGGAGTACTCGAGAGGTATTTGGAGGGAGCCACAGGATGTATTTCACCAGCCTGGATGTATAGGGCAGGCTGGGAGGCAGCTGTGTCCTTAGAGGAGGCTTCAGCTCGGTCCTGGATCTCTTCAGGTATCACCCTTGAAGGTAGGATGATACCTCTTTCCTCACTACACTAACTCTAGTCTTATTGCTCCACTTCAGGCAGGGGCTAGGCTCTTCCTGCCCTGGTCTGGTGTGCTAGAGACTCTGAGCTACTGCTCAGCTAACTACTCTCTGCTTGCGTCCTGCAGACCCAGAGGGCCTGACTAGGACCGGTCTCTTCTCCCTTCTGGGAGAGACTGCTCTCCTCTCTCTCCTGAGAGAGACTTCTCTCTAAGACCTCTAGAACATTCCTGGCCAGAGGTTTTATTACCTTCCTTTGGTCAGGTGATGGCTGCTCCTCCAATTACCTCTCAGTGCACAAAGACAGAATGTAACACAGACATTGGTTGACATAATTACATCACAGATTAACATCTGCCTTGCCAGGCAGGATTAACCACTGCAATTTCCCCTTGATCCTATGAGGACCATGTAGTGTAATGTGGTGTTACCTACAGGTGGGACGTATTCGCAAGCACTACCTCGCCATTGCATCGGTGAGGGTGTTGCAGTAATTTGGGTAGAATATTTATTTTTAATAAACTAAACCTTTCGGCTAATGATAGTGGGAGGTCTATCCAACTCCTCATATCCTCTGTGATTTTACAAATTACTGATGCAAATTTAGACCAGGAATTTCTTGTTTCAAACACGCTATATATATACTATACTATATACCAACAGGGCCAGCGCTATGGATAGACAAAGTGGGCAATTGCTCAGGGCCCCCTGAAATGGGAGGATCTCTTCTTTCATATGAATTTTGTTTCCAGGTGCTAGGGATCCAAAGATATTCATGTTTAAAGTGAGAATATCAGGTGCCATTTTCATATATAAAAATCACTCCCGACAGCCGTTTAACTTAATATAAATAAAGGAGAATAAGGAATAAAGAAGTGAGGTTCTATGTTTCACAGAGCCAGAGATACAGCCCCCTGAAGTGTAGCCCCCTCCAGATTCTTAGCCATCAGCTACAGGGAGAATCCACTGCACACAGGAGCTTCTGCACATTACAGATAATGGAAATATTCACTTTATATGTTACTACATTTTTAGAAGGGATAATACCGTAACTAATATTCATGTTTTTAACCCTCTCCTATCCAGAACTATCTAAGAACATACTTTTTCTTATTGAATTTTATTTTGTGATAGTTTTTTTTGCAAAAATTGACTGATACCATTGTTCGATTCTCTTTGCCTAATGTCGCTAATATATATAAACACTGCGACCAGAACATATCTATAAAGTTATATGTAATACCAAAAGAATACACATGTTCTGGAATAAAGTTTTTATTTCACACCATCCTCCATTGGTTACACCCATGTTATGACGTTCTCACTCTCATTCTTATGAAGTGCGGAGGTTTCTGTTATTGTGCGGTTAATACAATGGCGGCATCTAAAAGTGACTTTTATTATCTCATTAGCTCGGTTTATGGATATATAGTTATTTATTTGGGTTACCATTGTATAAGGGAGCATACAGTGATAGATCTGTGTGAAGCTTAGTGTAATTTTCTGCAAAAATAGTTTTGTGCCCCCTGTGGATTTAACGTTCCCTGTACTGCATATTTTGGTGAATATTCAAATGTAGGGTCTGTATGATCTCCTCCATCTTACTGTTTAGGAAAGTATGTTTTCTTTATATAAGTATTCTGGATTTGTACATATTTTAGAGGAAATTTTGAATGTTAATTGCCAAATGCATCGCCTGGTTGTCTGCTTTCAAAATTATATAGGTTTTATTTAGGCGCATTTACTTTTTAACCTGTTTTATTGCTATATTTTGCAGGTTGTGACTGTCTTAAAATTTGTAGCTGTAGTTATTCCAGTTTTAGTGATCACATGTGTGAACTCTACACATGTCCATCTATTACATTTAGGAGATGTGAAGGTAAATATTTTCTGTTTGGAGCACATTTTTTGCCATCAAAGTCAAATTTTAAGTATTTTTTATAAAATGTTTCAGTTGGAATCAAAATTGCATGAAGGCGCCTATGTCTATAAACTCTTTAATTCAATTTAGAAAATGGGGCAAGTGTCTGCTTTCAGAAAATATGTGGTTTGTTGCAGTTTACTTAGATTTTTTTTGCTGTAGAGTTAATTGTTGGGGGGTAAGGTCTTTATCCAAGTCCTTGCAGTTAATACTTTCTCTACCAGGGATAGCCTACAGATTGTTATCTTTTGTTGTATGGTGATTTTTACTATTCCCTTGTTCATAAGATCATTAATCACTAAAACCTCAAAGGAGCAGGGTAACAAAATACCCAGAATGTTAGTTATAAAAGCATGTACCTCAGCCCAAAAATTCTCTAGGGTTGGACACCCCCAACTCATATGCAAAAAGTCGACCTGTCTCTCGTTACACTTGAGACATGCTGAACTATATCCCATGTTAGCCATACGGTCAGGGGTAAGATAGAGCCTATGTACAAAATTAAACTGTATCAACCTATGTTTCATATTTAAGGAGGAATAAACGATATTACGATATACTTCTGACCACTGTTATAGTTAGTATCCATTTCCTATTGTTAGTTAAATTTAATATCCCTTGAATTCTCCCTATTCAATATTTTATATACCTTAGAAATAGTGAGGCTATCTTTACAATCGAAAGAAAGTTTATCAAAAATAGTGTTATAAGAAACCATAAATCGTGTTTTATCTTTGGATTTTTTATAGGCATCCAGTACCTGTATATAGTGAAAAACAAACCTATTTTCCATAGGATATCTATTTTATATCTCATGCAAAGAAATTAGTGCTCCAATTTAAATAATTGATCTATTCTAATAATACCCAGTGACTCCCATATCTGTGTATCAGTAATTTAAAAAAATTCCTCTAAGTTGGAGCTATGCCAAATCGTTGTACAGCTTAATGCACTTGCTCTAACACTGATCTTCCTAATACATTTCCAACTCTCGTTATTTAAATAATACATTGGTATCCTCCTAAATCATTTCATTCCCAGTAACCCAGATTCAAGTGTCTCAAACAGGGACATTTTATGCCCTACCCTGATATTTTTACGTACTACCTCTGATTCCCTCCATCTATTTATGAAAAGAATTTAAAATTGGGTATGGAAAGATCCCCTTCTTTATTTCCCTTAAAAAGGATGCTCTTGTGTTTGTTTATTGTATATCCCAAAAAGGTTCCTGAAGTTTTCCATGATTGTAAAGAGTTTGTCTAGAGATTTATGTGGTGAGTCTACAAAGATTAAGATATTGAGGCAGATTTACTTACCTGGTCCTGTCGCGATCCAGCGGCGTGTTCTCTGTGGAGGATTCGGGTCTTCTGGCAGTTCCTCCGACGTTCACCAGGTGTCGCTGCTGTAGTTCATCGGAGTTCACTGGACTTCACCAAGTCGGGCCGAGTGCAGGTAAACGCGTGTCCAGCGACACTTTTTTTTTTTAATTGCGCCGGTTTCTACGAATCCATCGGGTTTTTGTTCGGCCACGCCCCGATTTCCATCGCGTGCGCGCCGGCGCCGATGCGCCACAATCTGATCGCGTGCACCAAAAACCTGGGGCAATTCAGGGAAAATCGGCGCAAAACGGAAAAATTCGGGTAATCAGATGGTAAAACACGATTCGGGCCCTTAGTAAATGACCCCCATTGTCAGCAAACATATTTATGCAATGTTCTGTGCTTCCGGTTTTTACTCCCTTAAATTTGTCCGTTTTTTGTATGATAGGGATAGTGGTTTTAATGCTAAGTTAAAGAGAATTGGAGATGAAGGGCATCCTTGTCTAGTGACTTTCTCTACTTTAATCACTTAATGACCGCTTTTACGGCAGTCATTAAGGGTACTTCTTCTGACGTAACACCTTTCTACGGCGGCGCATCAGAAGAAGATTTCGGGACACCGGATCTCGCTGGTGCCGGTGTCGGGCTATGATGTCACACCCCAGACCTGGCACTAACACCCGGGATCGGAAAAACTCAGATCTCGGGTGTTTAACCCCTTACACGCCGTGGTCAATCATGACCGTGGCATGTAAGTATATCCCCCGTGGATCAGACCCCCCGGTTGTGCTTACCAGGGGATCCAATCCATTCTGCTGCGGCCCTGGGTTCCGGCGAGTGCCCCGAGGCTTCTGGCTCCTCTTCCCGCTGGGTTCTGCCTTCCTGGCTCAGCATGCTCAGTAACTTACACTGTACACTGCAAGTGTATTATCCACTTATCGTTTTATAAATGACGTGATTTGCATAAGGGGCAGGGCCACAGGGGACCCATAACAAATTCTTATTGTACCTTAATTCCATTAGAAAAGAATTAAAGTCCACCATCACATGTGACTTAGAGAAAGTCAGTTTTCTAAGTCAGATACGATGATACATAAAAGTGTAGATGGGGGTCTGAAGACAGACCTGCTCCGAAAGGACACAGATAGGAATAGTGTCTTAAGCTTTAGAAGTAATCATCCACACTCTTCAAAGAAATCAGAACCCAAGTCTCAATTCACACGTGTTTGCAGAATAGTGTCATTGAGTGGCGCGGCTCCGCTATTGTCCCAGCCGGCGGCATTGTGGCGCACTGCGCATGACCGGGTATCCGATAGCGCTGTCGGACCCGGCGCATGCGCACCAGTGCCGTGCCGCCGGAAATGGGGCATGGATCAGGACCCGGAAGCCGATCACGGCGCGTGCGCCAAATTTACCTGTCCACATGTATAAAAACCGGCCTCCCAGCGTCAGTTTCGTACCCCCTGAGGAAGCGTGGGCGAAACGCGCGTTGGGGCGTCCGGGAGGCAGCCACAGACGACACACAATGGGTAGGACACTTGTCTACTATTTTGTACTGACACATTTATTGTAGTATTCAGCAATATACCCTGGTATGTGGTCATGAGGTTTCTTGTCTCACTGGACCTTTTGTGTTGGATTTCCTTTGCATAAAGTTTGTTAATTAAATCATTTTAAATGACAGTACAATTTTGTGTTGTCTTACGTTAAAGAATAAAGATTTATATGTACTGATTTTAACGAACGCTACAACTCCGTTTCTTTTTTTGGTAATAACATACTGAAACAAGATGCAGCAGTATCTCGGATGACTGTACCCAAAGTCCAGTCCTTTATACATCATTCCCTGAGGTTGAAGAATTTAGGAACCCCCATTGATTTGTAACAAAAAAGCACATGTGGGGAATTCTGTTAAACTTCCACAACAACTCTTTCTAGCTGCAAGGAAAAAAGGTGCATTCCAGTGTTTAAACTGTTCTGAAAGTTCTAATAGATCTAATACATTTTATCACCCTCACACCAGACAACCTTTCAAGGTAAAGGGTTACTATTCATTAAATTCTTGTAAAGTGATCTATCTAATTAAATGTCCTTGCAGATTTCTCTATATTGGAGAAACAATACAGCCTGTAAAAACAAGGATAAATAAACACAAATCCACTATTAGGTGTAATAATCATATAATACCTATCTTTTATCATTTTCATGAGAGGAAACATACTACAGTCATGGCCATAAGTTTTGAGAATGATACAAATGTTAATTTTTACAAAGTCTACTGCATAAGGTTTTATAATGGCAATTTGCATATACTCCAGAATGTTATAAAGAGTGATCAGCTTAACAGCAATTAATTGCAAAGTCAATATTTGCCTAGAAAATGAACTTCCCCTTAAACACATTTTAACTTCATTGCAAGCCTGCCTTAAAAGGAGCAGCTAACACCAGTGACTGCTCCAGTAACACAGGGGTGGGTGTTGATGAGGACATGGCTGGAGATCAATCTGTCATGATGGCATTTTAAAAGGAGGCTGGTGCTTGGTATCATTGTTTCTCTTCTGTTAACCATGGTTATCTCTAAAAAAACACGTGCAGTCATCATTGCACTGCACAAAACTGGCCTAACAGGGAAGAGTATTGCAGCTAGAAATATTGCACCTCAGTCAACAATCTATCACATCATCAAGGAATTCAAGGAGAAAGGTTCCATTGTTGCCAAAAATGCACCAGGGTGCCCAAGAAGGACCAGCTAGTGCCAGGACCGTCTGTTAAAAGTGTTTCAGCTTCGGGATCGGGCTACCAGCAGTGCAGAGCTTGCTCAGGAATGGCAGCAGGCAGGTGTGAGTGCATCTGCACGCACTGTGAGACTCTTGGAGCAAGGCCTGGTGTCAAGGAGGGCAGCAAAGAAGACACTTCTCTCCAGAACAAACTTCATGGACAGACTGATATTCTGCAAAAGGTACAGGGAGTAGACTGCTGAGGACTGGGCTAAAGTCACATTCTCTGATGAATTCCCTTTCTGATTGTTTGGAACATCTGGAAAACAGCCTGTTCGGAGAAGACAAGGTGAGCGATACCACCAGTCTTGTCTCATGCCAACTGTAAAGCATCCTGCAACCATTCATGTGTGGGGTTGCTTCTCAGCCAAGGGAATTGGCTCTCTCACAGTCTTGCCTAAAAACACATCCATGAATAAAGAATTGTACCAGAATGGCCTCCAAGAGAACTTCTCCCAACCGTCCAAGAGCAGTTTGGTGATCAACAATGCCTTTTCCAGGATGATGGAGCACCTTGCCATGAAGCAAAGGTGATAACTAAATGGCTCAGGGTACAAAACATAGAGATTTTGGGTCCATGGCCTGGAAACTCCCCAGATCTTAATCCCATTGAGAACTTGTGGTCAATCATCAAGAGACAGGTGGACAAACAAAAACCAACAAATTGTGACAAAATGCAAGCATTGATTTTGTAAGAATGGACGGCTATCAGTCAGGATTTGGTCCAGAAGTTGATTGAGAGTTGCCAGGGAGAATTGCAGAGGTCCTGAAGAAGAAGGGTCAACACTGCAAATATTGACTTGCTGCATTAACTCATTCTAACTGTCAATAAAAGCTTTTGTTACTCATAATATGATTGCACTTATATTTCTGTATGCGATTAAAACATCTGACAAACACACATAAAAACCAGAGGGCAACAGATCATGATCAACATATCAAATATAATATTTGTGTTTGTGTTCTTTTAGGTGCAAACTACTAGCATAGGAAGTGCTTGCACACAAATTTCTGCACTGAAGGGGGCGTTCTGATGCTCAGTTGGACTGTGGTCTGACAGAAATGTGTTGTACGCCCTATGTTTAAGGTGCAACTAAATAAATGGTGCACTCTTTTGGGGCAGTCCACACTACGTAGCACATACTGCAGTTTGCACTGTTCGTAGTAAATGTGCCCATATAACTTTTTTATTTTGTAATGTACGATGCTGTATGAGGGCTCGTTTTTTTCTGCTCGGCAAAGTGTAATACCTAGTGTCTGTATTTAATATTCCATATACCTGGACAAGAAATTGCAAATGCAGCGAAAGTCCTGAAAAATACATTTTCATCATGTTCTTGTGGGCTCTGTTATTTTTGTGGGCTCTGTTTATTTTACTGTGCTCTGTAAATGACATCTCCCCATTATTCTTTGGGTTGGTTTGATATCAGAGATGACAGTTTTATATCTGTTTTAACTTGGTAATGACCAGGCCCTTTTTTCTTTTCGCATTTCCATTATTCACTTAAAATTTTATAACTTTTTTATTTTTCCATGTAAAGAGCTGTATGAAGGCTTTTTTGCTGTGTAACCAGGGCCGGTTCTAGACAAAGTGGGGCCCTGGGCAAAACTAAAAGTGGGGCCCCAAAATAAAGCTATTTTATGACCAGTCACAGTCAGCAAGAGGCTCCCTTTAGTATGGTAAAACTGTAATTTTGGAGAATTTTATAGGAGATAGATAGACATGTGTAGAGTTCACAAATGTCCCATATTGATATGTTCACATAAATAAATCCACATAATATCACTAAAACTGTAATAACTAGATATCTTCTTTTCAGCTAGAAAATTCACACAAATCTATCATTGCATGTTCCTTACACAATGGTCACCCAAATAAATAACTATATATCCATAACCCAAGCTAATGAGCTAATAAAGTCACTTTTAGATGTACGCCAATGTATTATCTGCACAATAACAGAACCCTTCGCGGATCATAAGTATGAGAGTGAAAACATCATAACATAGGTGTAAATAATGGAGGATGGTGTGAAATAAAAACTTTATTCCTGTGTGTGTTTTTGGTGTTACATATAACTTTATGGACATGTTCTGGGTTTGAATGTTCATCGTACCAGTCAATTTTCCCAACAACAAAAAACTATCACAAAATAAAAGGGAATAAGAAAGAAAGTGTGTTCTTAGATAGTTCTGCATAGAGAAGGGTTAAAAACATGAATATTAGTTGGTATTATCCCTTCTCAAAATGTAGTAACATATAAAGTGAATATTTCCATTATCTGTGAGGTGCAGCAGCTCCTGTGTGCAGCAAATTCTCCCTGCAGCCTTCAGGGGGCTGTATCTCTGGCTCTGTGACACATAGAACCTTACTTCTTTTTTCCTATGAAAGAAGAGAGTCTCCTCTTTTATATGAATCTAAAGGAAAATGGAGATAATAACTGTTGAACTGCCGTTGGGAGTGATTTTTATATATGAAAATAGCACCTGATATTCTCACTTTATACCTGAATATCTCTGGATCCATAGCACCTAGAAACAAAATTCAAGATTCATTTGAAAGAAGAGATTCTCCCCTTTCAGGGGGCCCTGGGCAATTGCCACCTTTGCCGACCCATAGCGCCGGCCCTGTGTGTAACAAATTTCACTTCATAGTGATGGTATTTAATATTCCATGTCCAGGGGTGTACCAAGCCTGTCTGCTGCCTGAGGCGAGCCATAGAGAGACGCCCCCCCCCCCCCCCCCCGCACATATATGTAATATTTCCAGGTAGTGTCAGGACCAGATCCACCATATTGGTTTGGTGTGAAAATAAAGCAATGCAAAATGCATATAGCATGCCGCTATGTAGTATAAAATGTATACAGTATACCGCCATGTAGTATTAAATGCATACAGCGTCCCCCCATGCAGTATAAAATGCATACAGCGTCCCACCATGTAGTATAAAATGCATACAGCGTACCACCATGTAGTATAAAATACATACAGCGTCCCCCATGTAGTATAAAATACATACAGCGTACCACCATGTAGTATAAAATGTATACAGTGTATCGCCATGTGGTATAAACTGCATACAGAATATTGCCATATAGTATAAAATGCATACAGCGTATCGCCATGTGGTATAAAATGTATACAGCGTATCGCCATGTAGTATAAAATGTATACAGCGTATCGCCATGTAGTATAAAATGCATACAGCGTCCCCCATGTAATATAAATTGCATACAGAATATGGCCGTGTAGTATAAAAAACATACAGAATCTGGCCATGTAGTATAAAATGCATACAGCATATCGCCATGTAGTAGAAAATACGTACAGCATATCGCCATGTAGTATAAAATGCATGTAGTGTACTGCCATGTAGAATAAAACGCATACAGCGTGCTACCATGTAGTTTAAAATGCATACGGAATACATATATATGCATACATATACACATACACACATCACATACATGTACACACATCACATACATGTACACACATCACATACATGTACACATACACATACATTACATACACACATCAAATACATGTACATACATCACATACATATACACATACACATACATTACATACACACATCACATACATATACACAGGTAAACTTACTTTTCTTCTTTTATTCTCCAGAAAGGTTCTCCAGGAGCGGAGGGGGGGCGGAGGAGAGGGGGGATGGAGCGGAGGAGGGAGGGAGCGGAGCATAGCGGAGGAAGTGGGGAGCAGAGAGGAGATGAACGGGACAGAGGGAGCGGAGTGGAGGAGAGGGGGGAGCGGAGCGGAGGAGGGGGGAGCGGAGATGAACGGGACAGAGGGAGCGGAGCGGAGGAGGGGGGAGCTGAGCGGAGATGAACTGAACAGAGGGAGCGGAGATGAACGGAACAGAGGGAGCGGAGGAGGGGGGAAGCGGAGCGGAGATGAGCGGAACAAAGGGAGTGGAGCGGAGGAGAGAGGAGCGGAGTGGAGGAGAGTGGGGGGGAGCGGAGGAGCAGAGACGAACGGGACAGAGGGAGCGGAGCGGAGGAGGGGGGAGCGGAGCGGAGATGAATGGGACAGAGGGAGCGGAGCATACAGGTGCTCAGGAAGATGTGGCGGCTAACGGGTAAAAGGATGTGCCAGCTGGCGGGAAAGAGCATGTGCCAGCCGGCATGCATGGGGGTGTGTCAGCCTGGGCGGGCGGTCAGGCGGACGGCAGGACGGGCCGGCGGCAGGACGGTCCGGTGGGCGGCAGCATGGCAGCACAGGTGGGGGGTCCAGAGGCAGCATAGGCAGACTGGCGGGTGGCAGCATGGACGGGCGGGTGCACCATGCCGCCCGGTCGTCCAGCAGGTGGCGCACCGCCTGAGGCGAGATTTTCAACTCGTCTCATGGCAGGTGCGCCCCTGTCCATGTCGGATACTGGGAAGCTGGGAAAAGATCACCCAGAAAGGGCCTAAGGGCCAAACTCTCACCTGCGGCTCCTTTTCCAAAACTTTTTCTCCCACAGAGAGAAATTATTCTATAGGAGATAGAGAACTTCTGGCCATAAAGCTTGCCCTGGAAGAATGGCCTTTTGGAGGGAGCTCGCCAATCAGCTTGTATGTATACGGACCATAAGAATCTCCAGACAGCCCAACGTCTTAACCCTAGGCAAGCCCGTTGGTCACTTTTATTCTCACGTTTCAACCTATTGACCCACTTTCATCCTATGGAGAAGAATATCAAGGCAGATTCTCTCTTATGCCTCTGATGTTAGTGGGGAAGAATCGGCTCCTCCGCATATCATCCCTCCTGAACGGCTTGTTGTGGCCGCTCCAGTGGACCTCCGGCAGCTCCCACCAAGCAAGACTTATGTCTAACTTGCCCTTCGGAAGAAGATTTTGTCTTGGGAACATTTTTCTTGTGTTGCTGGGCATCCTGGAGTGTAGCGCTTTGTAGCCCTCATTTCCCGTTAGTATTGGTGGCCAGATCTGGTCGAAGACGTACAAGATTTTGTGGGTTCCTGCACCTCCTGTGCTAGTAATAAGCCATCACGCCTCAAACCCGCTGGTCTGCTGATGCCATTGTTGATACCCAGCTACCTGTGGATTCACGTGGCCATGGAATTTGTCACGGACCTTCCATCTTCCTCTGGGAATACCGTCATCTGGGTGGTAACCGACCGGTTCTCAAAGATGTCTCATTTTGTCCCGCTGCCAAGTCTGCTGTCTGCTCCATGCCTTGCCAGCCATGTTTCAGACCAAGGGGTACAGGAGGTAAAGGAGGTCCTGGATATGAAGACAGCAAGAGGTAAGTGGTTCTTCCTTGTTGACTGGAAGAGGTTCGGGCCTGAGGAGAGATCATGGGAGCCCGAGGACAATATCCTGGACCATGGTCTCCTGCAGAAATTTCTCCAGCCTAAGAAGAGGGGGAGGCCAAAGAAGGGGGGACGTGCAAGCAGCGGCTTCAGGAAGTTTAAAGGGCCAGCGTACCATTGTAATTGCCCTGGCCATTTCCCAGAAATCTATTTAAACCTGCCTCTCCCTGCACACCCTGCCGGATCTTTGTGCTAAATGCCTAAGAGAAAGCTGTTCCCTGCAAGTTATTTCCATGTTGTGACCTCGGACCGGTTCCTGTTTACGTTCCTTCGCCTTCAGCCCTGACTTCTTGCTTCATCTCTGACCTCGAACCTTTGCCGCCTGCATTGACCTATTGCCTGTCCCTAACCACGAGATTGCCTGTCAATTGTGTACCTCGACCTTTTCTGCCACCACAAACAAGTCGCGCTTGTGGAGTGCTTTGTGGCTGGCTCTGGTGAAGACCGGGTACTGCTTAGATTTCGGTCCCTGGTGTTGTTTGTGTCATCGTCCGCGGTGGTCCAGGGGGTTCACTGATCCCGAGCCTTGACAAACAATATAAGGAATATGCAAATAAGTTTTCTAGGGTGGGAAAAGGAAAACTATGCCTCTAGTATTACTTTAAATAAGACACATACCTATAAGTCAATGGCGACTACCAGGAAGTTTTGTGTAAAGCCTGGTATTGATTTATGGGCATTTGCCTTATTTGTGCTTAATGCTGCTTTTGTTTTCCAATGTTTATGTGTGGGGTATAGGCATTACAGCTTTATATTTCTGTGGTTAGCATATTTACTGGTATGTATTTTATTTTTTACATTGGTTTAATTGCGAATATTCCAATTATGGCTGGATGCCATTTCATTTTTTGTCTCAGACACCAAAAAGTTTTGAATTGACCCTGATGTGGTGGGATATAAGGGTGTTTATTGTGCTATGGGCCCCATAACATCTGTGTACGCCCCTGCTTGTAGTATTGACTTATAGGGAACAAACTGTAGTGATTAAAATTCCTAAAAACATCAGTATTTCTGGAAGTTCTGGCTTTGAAGCCATATTTTTGTATAATAAACTCTTTAGCAAACCAGACATGTTCTTGCACCGCCGTGACTTACTAGACTGCAGGGAATTGGTAGAATCAGCCAAACAGTAATAAAATATTACAATGAAAATCTGTATAGTAATACAATAATGAGTCATCAAGTTATAGAATTTGACTGTTGGTTATATATTTTTATGAATGATACCTAGTTATAAAACTGCTGCAGTCCTACTCTAAGTGCCCCTCACAATGAAATAAGGATGAGGGCGATCATATTTTGGATTCTTAAGGAACGTAAGTAATCATAGCATAAAAACCTGTCGAAGAGGAGATTTGATTTTATCCCTTCTACACATATGTAAAAAGGCAAGCAGACAGAAGGACTGACAGACAGACAGCAGCAGCAGCAGCCGTCTTTTATCACTACAACAGTTGGCTGAATAGGACCATAAATGACAGTGGGCGCTAAAGTACAGTAACAAAACATAGTGAAAGTAGCAGTCATTCAGCACTAAAGAGAACAGCTGGTACAACACAGGCTGAGCTGAAAATACATTAAGGCGACAAAAAAAGGTTATATTTTCTTTATATTTAATTTTTATATTTTAGCAGGTTACACATAATCACAATTAACAATATTTTTTATCAAGATAACCCAGCTGAGATCTGTGTGGCAATACAGAGGTTAAAAGGGTTTATCCAAGAACACAAGTTAAGCCCTATCCACAGCATAGGGCCTAACTTGCTGATCAGTGGGGGTCTCAGTGATGAGACCCCAACAGATCACGAAAAATAGGGGTCCCACATACCTCCGACGGACCCCTTGTCGCTCTTTCAGAGTAATGGAGTAGGCGGCCGCGCATGACCGTTCTGCTCCATTTATCTCTATGGAACGTCCGTCTCTCTATTACTCTGGCAGAGCCATGAGGGGTCTGACGCAGGTACGTGGGACCCCATTGGACCCCTCGTTTTTGTGATCTCATCACCGAGACCCCCATTAATCAGCAAGTTAGGCCCTATCCTGTGGATAGGGCCTAACTTTTGTTTATGGGAAAACCCCTTTAATAAACACATACCAAGGTAAAAACATCCTGCTTTCACACAGAAGAGAAGAGAGTAATTTTAGGTCACACACTGTAATTTTACAAGGGGCTTGCCATAGGAAAGTATTTTGGGATTGACAAGTACTTTGGGATTTTACAGGAGCAAAGTAATGTCCGCAGCATATCAATGTTTTATCAAAGAAGCTGTTTACTGGTACAGCAAGAGTGTGTTTGCTCTGGGTATTCACATTCAATTTTATTAATCTGCCATATATATAAACATTTCTTCAATTAGATGTTATTAAAAAATGCACCCGTGTGAAGATAATTTCTCATAAATGTAGTCATGTGGTCCCTTTGAAACAAGACTATGGGGCTCATTTACTAAGGGCCCCGCGGACCCCGACGATTTCTGTTTTGCGCCACTAAGACAGGGGTTTCTGGCGCACGCGATCGGATTTTTGGCACAATTGCTCTGGCTTTCATGCGACACAAATCGTGGGCCGGGCTGACAGACGATCTAACCAATTCGGACAAACCTCAGGAATTAACTTAAAAATTGTGTCGCAAGTCAAGCACTTACATGCACCGGGAAGAAGAAGGTGAACTCCGACGGACCTGAGCGGGGAAGCTTGCAGCATATCGAGCACATGATTTTCATGAATCGCAGCAGAGGGCATCCTCGTTGGACAGTCCGGATCGGGTAAGTAAATGTGCTCCTATGTCCTTGGATACAGCCACCTTTGCTGGAGTGATTGCACAAAGAAATAAAAGTTTTTTTTAATATGAAATGTCCCACTGCCGTCCTGTGGTAATGAACGCTGAATCCTGGTGGTCAGGAAGGGCTCAATAGTGCATGTCTGGCCACCGCTGCAAGGCAAATTAATTAAATTAAATATGAATGCCAAGATAGGAATGCCCCTTTAAGGGTTCTTCAGTGACAAAGATTGACTCCCCACACTTACCACTTGACTAATTCAGTGTCATTAAATCTTCCGCCCCCTTTTTTATGAAATCAAAATCATTCTTGTGCACTGGCAGCTCCTGCTACACTTACAGTTTCCACAGAAATTACCTGTATGCTTTCTTTGCTCTCTAGTCCGGCATGTGCAGTCAGCTCCTTGTTCCCTGCTGTATTGCTGCACTTTCCTCTGTATGATGAAGCTATACTGACCAGGGGGATTGTGGGAGATGTAATTTTGTGGCAGAATGGGGGCAGCCATCTTGGAGTGATGCTGGGAAGTGACAAGTGAAGGAAACCAAACTATAGAGCCCAGGGTGGTGAGGTTAGGGTGTGTAAATATAATATATGAGAAAGGATTGACCAGTTTTAAATTAAAATGACATTTAGTGACTGGAGAACCTCATAATGCTTTAAGAAACACTCCTTGAAAAAAAAAAACTTTCAAAAAACTTTGCCAGACACCATTAGGACTGTGCAATGCTGGCGACAGGACGGCCTCTGGTTGCATTCCCCATTGCAGACTTATCTTCAGCCTCTGGGTCCGGCCATGCTCTAGCTCCCTTAGGGCCCGGCGGCGCCTCTCTCTCCTTCTTAAAGGAGCAGGGCATTTTGCGGCATGGCTGTCCCAGCCTATCAGCGTGCACCTCCAGCCATATACCCCAGCATGCCCTGTTCTCCGCGCCTGAGCAAAGGTTCCTAGTTTGTTAGTCTTGCTGCATGTTATTATCTCTCTGTCTGATACCCGTATGTAACCCCCCAGCTTGTTCCTGTATCTTATCTGATCTGCGCTCACTGGTATACAACCCCTGCTTGTTTCTCAGACCTGTGCTGCCTGCCACCACCCTCTGCATGTCCCTGGATTCTGATTATACGCTGCCTGCCTTGACTACAGACTGTTACTGACTACCAGATTTGCCTGACCCCTTGGTATCACTTACTGGTGTCTCTGTGTACGATGGGCCAGCTGCTATCTATACTGAGACCACCACAAGAGGTAGTGGCCTTGTGATCTCTCTACAGCGAAGTCCAGATCCCTGTATAGGGGTAAAAGGGTGAGTACTGGAGAGGTCCAGGGATAACACCCTTAGTGTGTGGCCTAAAGACAGCACAGTGGGCTCACAACCCGCTGCTTGTTACAGACTCTTAGATTTATTTCTCTACGTCTATGGTGTATTCTATGTCACATATGATACACCAGGAGGGAATCACATGGGTAGCATCAATGCCTGCTGGAGAAATGTGTGATAACCTTTCTACTATGTTTTTCCTATAAAAGTATACAACCAGAAGGATTCAGGGTCATCTTCATCATTATACTGTGTAACTTATTACTCTGATCTCTTTGGGGTATCATCTTTGGAGCCCAGTCTGTTTTGTCATTAGGAAGCGAGAACACTTTAAGCCTCAGTCTGCTGCAGTCTGCTCCCTCGTACAGCCCTTCTTTATTTTCCTATTTCCCCTTTCCATCGGTACCTTTCCACCTTTCTTTTCTGGTTGTTAGCCCTTAAGCTTGTATCGTTTATTAGGTTTATTGTCTTGCCTCCTGGGGTTCCCTGCCTATGCTTTAATTGTACATTCAGGACCCATACATTCCATTGGCTGTGATGCTGCTTCTCAGGATGACCCTACCCATTCATTGGGGGCTCTGCCTTAGCCTCTTTCCTCCTTGTGTTTCACTATTGACAGGTGCTCTCTAGGGTAGCCTCTCTCACCCCCTGTCCCCACAATCTAATCAACCTACAAGTATGTTTTGTAGTGTGGGAGGAAACTGGAGGAAACCGACGCAAACATGGAGAGAATATACAAACTCTTTGCAGATGTTGATCTGGATGGGACTTGAACCCAGGACCCCAGTGCTGCTAACCACTGAGCCACCGTGCTCTTAGTGAAGTTTATCTTATAATTCTTTCTTTTAAAATGTTTTTATGTGTTTTGTATATAATACTATATATATATAACTATATATAGACAATATATGCATATATATATATATATATATTTTAAATGTTTACAAAAATTGTATGAGCATATCATTAGGATGTGAAAGAAGGATCACTGGTGTGACGCAGAAATGCATGTAATTTTTAGGAGGAACAGTTACTTCTGATTCATTGTTCCTTGTAAAGATATCAATGATCAACCAAAAAATTAGCAAAATCTTAGCACATTGGGGCAGATTTATTTACCCGGTCCATTCGCGATCCAGCTGTGCGTTCTCTGCGGTGGATTCGGGTCCGGCCAGGATTCACTAAGGCAGTTCCTCCGACGGCCACCAGGTGTCACTGCTGCGCTGAAGACCATCGTAATGCACTGAAGTTCACCGTCCTATCGTGGGTGAAGGTAAGCGCGTGTCGATCAAAACTTTTTTTTTTAAAAAATGTTTTTCCGAATCCGTCGGGTTTTTTTATGGCCAGCCCCCCCCCCCCCGATTTACGCCGCGTGCATGCCGGCTCTGATGCACCACAATCCGATCACGTGCGCCCAAATCCCGGGGCAGGTCAGGGAAAATTGGCGCGAATCGGAAATATTCATAGTATCATAGTATATAAGGCTGGAAAAAGATGCAAGTCCATCAAGTCCAGCCTTTAAGAATTAAATAAATGTTTTATCCCCATAACCCGTGATATTTTTTCTCCAGAAAGGTATCCAGGCCTCTCTTGAACATGTACATAGAGTCGGCCATAACAACCTCCTGCGGCAGAGAGTTCCATAGTCTCACTGCTCTTACAGTAAAGAACCTTTGTCTATGGTGATGGTAGAATCGCCTCTCCTCTAGGCGTAGAGGATGCCCCTTTGTCCTGGTCACAGGCCTAGGTATAAAAAGATCTTTGGAGAGATCCTTGTACTGCCCGTTCAGGTATTTGTACATTGTAATGAGGTCTCCCCTCAGTCGTCTTTTTTCTAAACTGAATAATCCCAAATTTTGTAATCTGTCAGTGTATTCTAATCCCTCCATTCCCCTAATAATCCTGGTTGCTCTCCTCTGCACCCGTTCCAGCTCTACTATATCCTTTTTATACACTGGTACCCAAAACTGTACACAATATTCCATGTGTGGTCTGACCAGGGATTTGTATAAGGACAAAAATATGTCTTTATCATGAGAATCTATTCCTCTCTTGATACATCCCATAATTTTATTTGCTTTAGCAGCAGCCGCCTGGCTCTGGTCACTAAAATTAAGTTTACCATTCACCAATAATTGAAAAGTAATTGACCGTTTAGAACATAATTATACTTTTTGTTTCCATGGCCCAAGTGCATAATTTACATTTATCTACATTAAACCTCATCAACCATTTCTCTGCCCACTCCTCAAGCTTCCACAAATCCCTTTGTAATGCTAAACTATCGACCTCAGTGTTTATTACTTTACACAGCTTAGTATCATCTGCAAATATTGAAACTTGACTGTGTAAACCCACTACAAGGTCATTAATAAAAATATTAAAAAGAATTGGCCCCAATACTGACCCCTGTGGCACTCCACTGGTAACATCAACCCAATCTGAGAATGTGCCATTAATGACCACCCTCTGTTTTCTATCACTAAGCCAATTACTTACCCAAATACACAGATTTTCTCCTATTCCCAGCAGTCTCATTTTATATACCAACCTTTTATGTGGCACGGTGTCAAATGCCTTTGAAAAGTCCAGATATACAATATCCACAGCGTCCCCCAGATCCAGTCTTGAACTTACCTCCTCGTAGAAACCAATCAGATTAGTCTGACAGGACCGATCTCTCATAAACCCATGCTGACGCTGGGTTCTAAGGTTGTGCACAGTGAGATACTCCAGGATAGCATCTCTAACAAACCCCTCAAATATTTTCCCCACCACAGCAGTTAGACTCACAGGTCTGTAGTTTCAAGGATCGCTATTTGATCCTTTTTTGTATATTGGTACCACATTTGCTATGCGCCAGTCCTGTGGAACATTACCAGTTCTCAGTGAATCTTCAAATATTAAAAATAACGGTCTGTCTACCACCGTACATAATTCATGCAGAAACCGGGGGTGTATGCCATCTGGCCCAGGTGATTTATCTATCTTAGTGGTTGCGAGGCTGCGCCGTACCTCTTCCTGGGTTAAACTGTTGACATTCCAAAAAGAATTTACATTATTCCTCATTGTGTCCTCCACCAGGGGATTTTCCTGGGTAAAGACAGTTGAGAAGGCGACATTCAGTAGATTTGCCCTTTCCTCATCTCCTTCCACCATGACCCCCATGTTATTTCTAAGGGGACCCACACTCTCTGTTTTTAGTTTCTTATCATTTATATACTTGAAAAATAATTTGGGATTATTTTTGCTCTCCCTGGCAATATTTCTCTCAGTCTCTATTTTTGCGGCCTTCATCTGCGTTTTACAGGATTTATTTTTCTCTCTATAATCCTGTAATGCCTCATCGCTACCTTCAACTTTTAGCACCTTAAATGCCTTATCTTTCTCGCTTATTGCTTTCCTTACAAGACTAGTTAGCCACATAGGCTTTTTCTTGTTCCTTTTATGCTTTTTCCCATAAGGTATGTGTTTCTCACAGAATTTTTCAGAATATATGAGAAAAAGTCCCATTTTCTTTGGGGGGGGGGGGGGCTTTTGTCTTCGAGAACATTATCCCAGTCTATGCCTTTAAGGTCTTCCCTTAGTTGCTGAAAATTTGCCCTCCTGAAGTTTAGAGTATTGGTTGCTACTTCACTAACGCTCTTAGTAAAGCGTAATACAAAATCAATGATATTATGATCACTATTCCCCATTTTTAAGGACCTTCCACCTACCTCTTACTTTGTCATTAGTGCCAATGTGGACCATGACCGCTGGTTCCTCACCAGCCCCTCCCAGTAATCCGTCAACCCGATCCGCAACATGCCGACCCTGAGCACCCGGCAAACAACACACTGTTCGGTATGCACGTTCTTTGTGACAGATTGCCCTGTGTGTTCCCCTAATAATCGAATCTCCCACTACCAGCACCTGTCTGATCTTGCCTGTGCTCCCATTACCCTTCTTACTGGAGCAGACAGTCCCCTGGTTGCTAGAGGCCATGTCTTGCTGCAGCATTGCTACCCCAGAGCGGATATCCCCCTCATCCGCCAGCCTGGCAAACTTATTGGGGTGCACCAGATCAGGACTAGACTCCCTACAACTCTTCCCTCTACCCCGCCTTCTACATGTTACCCAACTAGCTGCCCCCTCACTCTGCACCTCCATACTTCCCTCCCCACACCCATCTTCCGCAGAGAGTTTGTGCTCCAGGAGCAGCAAACTTCGCTCCACATTGTCAATTGCCCGCAGCCTTGAAACTTGCTCATTTAGATCCAGAATCTGGGCTTCCAGATGAGCAACTTTCACACATCCCACGCCGCAGTATTCCCCCTCGAATGGCTGTTCAAGGAAAGCATACATGGCACAGGATGTGCACTGTGTAGCAATGCCACTTATGGAGTCCATTGTTCTAATGGGGATTACAATAGAAATATGCACAGAAAGAAGAATTTACAGTCAAAGCAACACAAAATACAGCAGTTACCTCAAACTTAAGTCCCTTAAACGTGAGTCACACTTAAGACTCTGCACACACTGAGGATCAATGCACACTCGCCACCAAGCTCCCACACTCGCTTTTCTGATGCTTTTTTTTAAAGGTTATCTGCCACAAAAATCTGCAGAGCTCACTGCAACAAGATCTGGCTGCAAACCACCAAACAAACTGACCACAGAAGTATATAAAGGCTGCTAACTAGATAGCCAACCCCACTATTAATTAGGCAGCACCTGTGACTATACTGTCTAGATAAGCAAGGTGAATGCCTCCCTATACCCCCCACACAATATACAGATTATGCAAGTAAAATACCTTCAGTTCTACTTGGTTGCAATAAAACTCACACAATGAATATCAGGAAATAAAAATGTAGATGCACTTATCTATCTGTTACTGGATCCAAAAAGTACTCCTTCCCTTAAACGTAAGTCATAATTAAGACACTGTACACACTTCGGATCAATGCACACTCGCCACCAAGCTCCCACACTCGCTTTTCTGATGCTTTTTTTAAAGGTTATGTGCCACAAAAATCTGCAGAGCTCACTACAACAAGATCTGGCTGCAATTCGGGTAACACGTTGGGAAAACGCGAATCCGGCTCTTAGTAAATGACCCCCATTTACTTACCTGATCACTGGAGTTCACTGAAAGTGCATTGTCCATATGTAATGCGGTGTGCAGCTGTTCACTAAGATCGTGCACCTGAAATCATGAATGTGTCGCTTCCCCGCTCATTTCCGACCAAGTTAACCATCTTTTTTGTGGTGCATTTTAAACACAGGACCTGCAACACAATTTAACCCGTCGAACCGTCCACTGGCACGCCCCCTGATTTGTGTGACATGGAAGCCAGTGCAGCTGCGCCACAATAAGGGTCGCATGCACAACAATCCCAGCGCAGACACTTCTTAAATACCTGTGCAAGCCAATTTTCCCCGAAAAAGGTGCACAGTTTGACAAAAGTGTGCAGCGCAACTCTTAGTAAATGAGCCCCATTGACACAATGACGCTAAACAGAGACACCTGCTAACTGGATAGTGCTGAAAGTTTTGTTCTTTCCCCATACAGCAGCAACAATTTCTTTATATAAATACAGTAAGTGAATTAGTCATGATTGGGATTCAACCTTCCAAGGAACATCCATTCCATTGCCTGCATAGTGCTTGTCAGTACACGAGCAAGAGACCCAAGCATTGTCATCTACCCAGAACTTAGAATTAGAAATCTACCAAGGTGATGACTCATGGGGCATTATTTGCTATGCAGTAAAATCTATTAGTAATAACAATAAATACTGTGACAAAAATCTACTCTAATGCTAGATTAGGAGGAAAAAAACCCTTAACTACAGTATCTCAGTTTTCCCCATTGACAGACTCAGAAAATTCATCTTTAAACAATAAATTTGGTAAGTGCCAGTAGGTAAAACATTTTCAGCATTTTTTACTAAATTAATTAGGTATTATTCAACTTGTTTTCTTTTATTTATTCCATTTTGTCTCATTGATCCTATTTAAAGGCTTTTTAACATTTTTGTATGTAAGCACCATGGAAGGATGTCTACAGTAGAGGCTAGTGCGAATAGTAAATCATTGCTGCTTAACTTCACAAATCCACTCTCGACAAAAAATGTTAAAGAATCTGAATGTCTGAATATACCATACCGATTTCTCTCTCTATATATATATACATATAAAGTTTCCCAGATTGTATCTGTTATGTAAACTTTGTCTGTGTGTATGTCATCGTAGGTTGCTCCTTTTTACTTTTTCCTTAAACTTTTATGATCAGAAGCTGTAACTTGATTGACCAATAAAGTGTTAGGAGAGGAATGAACAAGGGCTACTGCTATAGGTGACTCCTATTCCATCACTGGTTTCTACTAAGCACTAAGTTCCTGTCTGTTCCCCTTTTAACATTGATGTTCATGAGAACTGTGAATATGTACCCCGCCTCATACCCTCCAAACCAAACATTTCCAAAAATCAACTGTAAAAGTAATAGATTGTAGTTAGTGTGGGCAGAGCGGTGATTAATTTTTAGGTTCACTCAGCTTCTGCTCATAAAAGTCTATGGAGAGCAGCTGAGGAGTCATACTCCACTGCTACAGCTGCATCTAAATACTCTACTGTTTCACACACAAAACCAGCAGCAGCATGGAGGACTTCATCCTCATTATTGAGGAGTATGGTTGAGGGATGAAACAGTAGAAGAAAAGAAGTAGCAGCACCTCTGATCATAGGTGTCTAAATCTTCGCAGCTGCTTCTTCCTCCTGTCTCCATAGACTTCTATGGAAAACAACTGTAGATTCATTTCTTGGTAAATTGTATTAGATATTATTAGTGAATTTAATGTAAGTGATCAAATCAGGAGGCAGTGGCGTAACTACAGCCGTAGCAGCCGTAGCGGTTGCTACGGGGCCCGGGAGGTCCAGGGGCCCGCGCTCCCGTTCCTGACTTCACAACTTCACTTTGGAGGTGGATGATGGTCCCTGCCCTGCCACATACATCGGCACCGGTCCGGCGGTCCGTACGCTCTAAGTCCCCGAGAGTTCCTGCAGCCGGCTCTCCTCCTCCTTGGAGTACTGTTCTCCCGGCCAGTGCTCATACAGCAGCAGCGAGGCCCGGGCTGCTCCCTGCCCTGCTGTACTGTATGCACACAGTGCTTCTGTACTGTATAGGTACAGGGCTGCTGAGCCTCTGGGACCTGGAGGAAGCAGCAGCCCCAGGGAGACAGCATGAAACACAGGCCGGGCAGAGAGCTATGGGCTCCCGGGGAGTGAGGAGCAGAGAGACCAGGCTTCAGGAGGAGGGAGTTCCCGAGCAGCACAAACCAGCATCAGAGGAGGCTGCAGAGAGGAAACATCTCATGGTAAGTATATTTATAAGTGTGTGTATGTATATGCTGTATATGTGTGTGTAAATGATGTATGATGTGTATATACTGTATGTGTGTCTGTATCTGTGTGTAAATGATGTATGATGTGTATATACTGTATGTATCTGTGTGTACATGATGTATGATGTGTATATACTGTATGTATCTGTGTGTAAATGATGTATGATGTGTATATACTGTATGTGTGTCTGTATCTGTGTGTTAATGATGTATGATGTGTATATACTGTATGTATCTGGGTGTACATGATGTATGATGTGTATATACTGTATGTATCTGTGTGTACATGATGTATGATGTGTATATACTGTATGTATCTGTGTGTAAATGATGTATGATGTGTATATACTGTATGTGTGTCTGTATCTGTGTGTTAATGATGTATGATGTGTATATACTGTATGTGTGTCTGTATCTGTGTGTAAATGATGTATGATGTGTATTTACTGTATGTATCTGTGTGTACATGATGTATGATGTGTATATACTGTATGTATCTGTGTGTAAATGATGTATGATGTGTATATACTGTATGTGTGTCTGTATCTGTGTGTTAATGATGTATGATGTGTATATACTGTATGTATCTGGGTGTACATGATGTATGATGTGTATATACTGTATGTATCTGTGTGTTAATGATGTATGATGTGTATATACTGTATGTATCTGGGTGTAAATGATGTATGATGTGTATATACTGTATGTATCTGTGTGTACATGATGTATGATGTGTATATACTGTATGTATCTATGTGTAAATGATGAATGCTGTGTATATACTGTATGTATCTGTGTGTAAATGATGTATGATGTGTATATACTGTATGTATCTGTGTATAAATGATGTATGATGTGTATATACTGTATGTATCTGTGTGTACATGATGTATGATGTGTATATACTGTATGTATCTGTGTATAAATGATGTATGATGTGTATATACTGTATGTGTGTCTGTATCTGTGTGTTAATGATGTATGATGTGTATATACTGTATGTGTGTCTGTATCTGTGTGTAAATGATGTATGATGTGTATATACTGTATGTATCTGGGTGTACATGATGTATGATGTGTATATACTGTATGTATCTGTGTGTACATGATGTATGATGTGTATATACTGTATGTATCTGTGTGTAAATGATGTATGATGTGTATATACTGTATGTGTGTCTGTATCTGTGTGTTAATGATGTATGATGTGTATATACTGTATGTGTGTCTGTATCTGGGTGTAAATGATGTATGATGTGTATATACTGTATGTATCTGGGTGTAAATGATGTATGATGTGTATATACTGTATGTATCTGTGTGTACATGATGTATGATGTGTATATACTGTATGTATCTGTGTGTACATGATGTATGATGTGTATATACTGTATGTATCTATGTGTAAATGATGAATGCTGTGTATATACTGTATGTATCTGTGTGTAAATGATGTATGATGTGTATATACTGTATGTATCTGTGTGTACATGATGTATGATGTGTATATACTGTATGTATCTGTGTGTAAATGATGTATGATGTGTATATACTGTATGTGTGTCTGTATCTGTGTGTTAATGATGTATGATGTGTATATACTGTATGTATCTGGGTGTACATGATGTATGATGTGTATATACTGTATGTATCTGTGTGTACATGATGTATGATGTGTATATACTGTATGTATCTATGTGTAAATGATGAATGCTGTGTATATACTGTATGTATCTGGGTGTAAATAATGTATGATATGTATATGTGTCTGTATCTGTGTGTGTAAGTGATATGGTGTGTATATACTGTATGAGTGTCTGTATATGCTGTATATGTGTGTGTATACGATGTATGATGTGTATATACTATATGCATGATTTCTTTGCTATGTGTATGTTTATGCAGTATGTGTGTATATGGTGTGTTTATACTGTATGTATGTGTATATATAGGGTTTGTATATATTTTATGTATAAGTATATTCTGTACATAAATTCTATATGGGGGAGATTTATCACTGCTTCTATGCCAATTTTCTGGTGTAGAAGCAGTGACATAATTGTGAATTCTTGCACAAAGCAAGAATTTGCAATTAAAATCATGAATATGCCAACTGGCGCCAAATATGTATATATATTTTTTAAGGAGAAGGGGGCCCCATGCAGAAATCTGCTGTGGGGCCCAGACTCTCCTAGTTACGCCACTGTCAGGAGGCAATGAGTAAAAGAAGTTTACAGTCTCTTATCTTCTCTTGATTGATTGTTTTAATTTGTAAAAGATCTTTTATAATTGGAGGCATGGTTTACTTAATTTGAACAAGATGATTTTCTGATGGTACATCCGCTTTTATATTACTAGAACAACAGATTTTATAGCCTTTTCAGACAATTATGGAGGAAAGTAAGAATAAAGATTACAGAGAAATACTAAGAATATTGATGCATTTTCGATTTTTTGTGCCGTCTTTGTAAAACTGAAGGTTTGATAGCTATTAAATGAGTAAGCATTTATTACTTTACTGTTATTTCTTGGCTCCAAAGCAGGACTTGGTATATGCTAATGGTTATCTTGTTTTGTTATTACATTATATATTTTTAATATATATAATGTATTTGTTTTCATAAAAGGGGGAAGAACAAGATAGATAAGAAAAGATTATAAGAGTGGGCTCACACACATCAGGAAGGCATTTTCCTTTACTGGATGAATGAATGATGAATCAATTTCCTTTACTGTATGTATGAATCATGGAGTATAGTATAATAATTCAATTAATATAGTATCTACTATTATATATTAAGGAGTCACAGTGTATTATTTGGTGTATGTGGGGGGCACAGCATAGTGAGTTGAAAGGTTAAAGAAAATCTACCATTAAAATTAGCATGATAAACCAGAGACACCTACTCAGAGATCCAGGCACTGTGACTGTGGTAATCTTCTCATATTTGTTATCCATGGCCTCCTTCCTTCTGAAATGAACCTTTAAAAATAAACCAATGGATGTAAAGGGCTCTTGGGGTGATTAACAGAACCCCTCAGAGCTGCAGATTCACAGGTTGTTACAATGAGCAGAACATGTCTCACCCAACCTCCTGCTCTCTCCCTCCTCCCTCTGCCTGTCTAATCTAGCAGCAGCAGGAAGTGCAGGGGAGGGGGGCTGCTCTGCTCATTGTAGCAGCCTGTGAAGGTACAGCACAGAGGGGCTTTGGAAAAACCAAACAGAACCCTTCAGGCTCATTAGCATAATCTTAAAAGTTCATTTTAGAAGGAAGGGGGCCATAGATCTATGTGTAAGTGTCTCTGGTTTACCCTGCTTGATTTTGATGGTAGACTGCCTTTAATGTATTATTTTGAAGCACAGTGTGGGACATAGTTGATTTCCACTACATAGTAAGTGGTGTTTTCAGGGGTTGTGGAGAACATAAGAATGCAATTGCATGTCAGGTCAGAAAATATGATCTTCTTTACATTCTCGATGAACACTAGGACATCTGGTCTAAGCAGTGGGGTGGTCCTGTTTAAAAGGCATGTGGATGCAAATTTATCACCTTCGGGAGAATTTCAGGAGACAGCCCCACTTCAGAGTTACTCTAACAGACAGCCGGCACATCACTTCAGTGGGGTTATACAGTTTGGTGTCCTAACAAGCTGGGGGCCCAGGCAATTCTGATGGCATCAGCACTGCTACTCTATGATCATGCTCATGCCCAATCTCCAAGTGCTGCATTCAGGGCTAGATTATAGGTGGGGCTCCCGTGGCCCCCACCATCTTGCCCTCCCCCAGGGGCCCCCACCAGATCGGACCGCCCGCCCACCCCCCTCATGAGCCGCACGCCGCCTGCCGCCTCCAGGCACAGGTGAGCACCTCTCACCCATCTCCATGCAGGACCGAGCCGCCTCCCAACATCCTGCTGCATGGCGAGCCGCCCGCACTTCGGCACAGGTGACTCCGTATCCAAACCCGCCCCCCTACAGCTCAGGCGACCGCTTCCCGGCCCGCCCATCCCACCACCATGCATGGCCGAGCTGCCGGCCTGCCCAAACAAGCAAACCTCGCTCGACCCCGCCCCTCGCTCGAACAAGCGCCCACCGAACCCCCCCTTCCCGGTGGAACAAGCAAACCCCCCTCCCCCCGCTCAAATAAGCACTCACAGACCCCCCTCTACCCGGCCGATGGTGGAGGATGCGGGCAGCCGTTGCTAGGGGCAACAGCAGGAAGAATTTAAGTTTTAGAAGCTGTAATCTGTGAACGTCCTGGTTGAAAGTGGCTGTAGGACTGCAAAAAGGCATTGCAATGGAGGAACTTATCAAACAGATGATGCAAGCCAATCTCCAAAAGCAGCAAGCTCTGGCACAGCAGCAGAAGGTTCATGCAGAGGCCTTACAAGCCCAGCAGCAGCTCCTTCTTATGGAGCAAATGGCTGCTTTAAGAGAAGCAGTGACTGTACCAGAGGTTGTCTCAATAGCTGGTCAAACCTCAGATGTAATTATAAAAAAGAAAGTACAAGCTTCCTTGCAGAAGATGACCACTGAGGATGATGTGGAGGCTTATCTGACTGTTTTTGAACGGATTTCAGACAGAGAAAACTTGACAGGTGAGCCACAAAAAGCTTATTATGACCTCACCTTGCAGGATTCAAAGGACTACAGCAGATTGAAGGCTGAAATACTTGCACGATTGGGGGTCAGCATGGCAGTCCAGGCTCAGCGAGTACAGCATTGGATTTTCTGCAAAGAGAAACCACCAAGGTCACAAATGTTTGACCTGTTCCACCTGGCGCGGAAGTGGCTACAACCAGAGTCCTCTACACAAGAGCAGATGGTGGAAAAGGTTGTGATTGATCGCTATGTCCATGCTCTTCCTGTGCAAGTGCAGCGCCGGGTTGCAAAGGGAGATCCCCAGAATGCAGACGACCTGATAAGCTGGGTGGAGAGATATATCACTGCTGAACATCTCATCCCTGTGGCAGACAAAGTCAAATTACCTCACTGGAACCAGTCTCGCCAAATAATTTGTTGGAAGTGTCAAAACCCTGGACACATTGCTGCTCATTGTCCTGTGATGGCAGAAACCATGGAGTGTGATCTGGCCCAACAGTCCTCCTTGTTGGCACAACCTGTCTGCAGTGCTGAGCCATACCAGGCCATGGGACCACAGATGTGCCAGGTCAATGACACCATGATGACTGCTCTTTTGGACTCTGGAAGCAAGGTGACGCTTGTCTGCGGTAATCTGTCACAGGTGCTGTGTACCCTAGGAAAATACCTGGAGCTAAAGTGTGTTCATGGAGATGTCAAAGACTATCCGGTGGCTAAAGTGATTATTGCTAATGAATGTGTGTCTGTGTCACACCAAGTGGGTATTATTAATGACTTAATGCATGTAATCATTATCGGACGTGACTTTCCTCTGTATTGGGAGCTGTGGGGTAAAACAGCCTTGTCCAATGATACCCAGGTTACCACTGTTAATAATGTATTCCCTATGTGTGAGCCTCAAGGTTGTGAAAAGCCGCTTGATGTTAATAGGAAAACCTCTGATGATTCAGAAAATTTTCCCCTGGAGGTGAAGGATGAAGGGAATATCTCAGAATCTGACCTAACCTTGACAGACCTTCAGGTGAATAGGGGAAATTTTGGAACTGCACAGTGGCAAGACCCAACACTAAAGAATGCTTTAGAAAATGTGACAGTTCTTAATGTTGTTCCCCAAGAGCCCGGCGCTGATAAACGGTATCCTTTTTTTGAAGTAAGCAGCTTAGCTGTTTAATCTTAAGTATCTTACATAATTCTTTCATCACCTTCGACATGAAAGGTGTACCCTGGTCAGTCAGGATTTCTTTGGGAAGACCCACTCTGGTACACATATGGAATAGCTCACATGCAATACATTTAGCTGATGTGTTTCTCAATGGAATTGCTTCAGGATATCTGGTGGCATAATCCAAAACCACTAAAATGTATTGGTGCCCCCTAGCAGACTTAAATAAGGGACCAACTAGATCCATGGCTATGCGCTCAAACGGTACCTCAATTACAGGAAGGGGTACCGAAGGGCTTCTATTGGTTCTATTGGGCTTCAGAGGTTCTATTGGCCCGGCTGCTATAGAGAAATTGAAAACTACTGTAAATCATGCCCCACCTGCCAGATTAACGCCCCTGTGTCTCATTTCAAAAGCCCTTCAGTAGCCCTTACTGGGCTAGGCCCAGCTAGATAAGTCACAACTCTAGATCTTACAAAAGGGTTCTGGCAAATACCTCTGGCAAAGGAGGCACAAGAAAAAACAGCTTTTTCTACTCCTGAGGGATGCTTCCAATATGTCAGGATGCCCTTAAAAGGTTATAAGTCTTAAAAGGTGCTCCCTCCACATTCCAAAGGGCGATGGATGAAACATTAATTCCACACAAGGAATATGCAGCAGCCTACCTTGATGACATAGTCATTTTTAGTCTAGACTGGAAAAGTCATTTAGGTAAGGTCCAGGCCATTCTAGACTCTCTTAGACTAGTTGGTTTACGGCCAACCCAGAAAAGTGCGCCATAGGCATGGAACAGGCGAAGTACTTGGGGTATTTGGTAGGAAGACGTCTGATAAATCCTCAAGTTAATAAGGTAGAGGCAATTCAAGATTGGCCACGACCTCTTACAAAAAAGCAAGTGAGGGCTTTCTTGGGTATTGCTGGTTATTACCGACGCTTTGTGCCCAACTTTGCCAGTATTGCAGCACCTTTGTCTGACCTGACAAAAGGAAGGAAATCAGTTATGGTTCAGTGGTCCACTGAGGCTGAACAAGCATTTAAATAGTTAAAATCTGTGTTGTGTAGCCAGCCAGTTCTGATGGCCCCGGATTTCTCTAAAGAGTTTATCATTTAGATGGATGCCTCAGAGGTGGGATTAGGGGCTGTTATGTCTCAGGAGGTTAATGGAGAAGAGCACCCTGTTATGTACTTGAGTAGAAAAAAATTATTCTATTGTAGAACGAGAGTACCTGGCAATAAAATGGGCATTGGACTCTCTGAGGTACTACCTGCTTGGCATGAAGTTCAAGCTTGTCTCAGATCATGCTCCTTTAAAATGGATGAGCCAAAATAAGGGAAATAATGCAAGGGTGACACGTTGGTTCCTGGCATTACAGGACTTTGATTTTGTGGTAGAGCACAGGCCAGGTAAATTACATGTCAATGCAGATGCCCTGTCAAGAATTTACTGCTTGGTAGCTGAAGGTGCCAAGCCCCACGGCTTTAGGCAGAGGGGGGGGGGGGGGATATGTAAACCATCACTTGGTAGAGTGATAGGTGGGCAGAATGTTCCTTTAAGGTTCCTGGTCTCCATGTTATAGGGGCCATTGTTTAGATCCAGGGCTTAGATGTTGCAGGGTTCCTGCCTTGATTGCTCCTCTCCATACTTCATGACCTGTTATATACTTGACCCTTTAGCTGCAGGTATGGGTGTTCAGATTGTTAAGGAGCAAATGGACAGAGGCAAGAGTTGCTGGGTGCAGTTGTTCTAGAGAGAAGATCAACTGCAGGTCCTGGACTACACAGCAGGATCAAAAGACTGAAAAGCTGGGTGAGAGCCATTGCTGGAGTACTCCTTTTGTAGTACTAGCCTGAAACTTAGGACATTAAGTCTGAAACTAAGGACATTATTTTTTTGTTTTATGCTGAAGAAAGCTTCTTGAGTTCTTGTTGTACTGTGTTAAATAAATCTTTGGACTTTTATTTGGTTAAACCTGCCTGGATGTGAATTTGTGCCAACAAGTCTGTCTGAAGGGTCCCATTTCCCACAATACATACAAACAGTTATGGGAAAAAGGAAACAAAATACCCTTACTATCAGAGAGTGAGCGGCAAATTGGCTGGAGGACACAGCATAACTTTGGGTCAGCCTTCTAGTGAATAGAGTCCTCAGAACTGAACAAGGCCTTGTGGCTGTTTCACCAAATTTGCTCCTTATCAGATTAGATAAGGATTCCCTATAAGATAGTGACTCCATGCATTAATCTCAAGTTAACCCCCTGATAAATGAACTCTAACAAGGTAACAGATGGTAGAAACCAAGTTGGTGATAAAAAGGGAGGAAATATAACACTAAGGGACCATGGATTCTCACTCAATGTTTATAACTGGGGAGCGCTGACAATTTTCAACATCCACTGATTGAGCACTTTTCACTTGCCATAATTTTCATATATACCTAATAAAAGTGATATTTTAGTGACGCTAAAATTAACAAGAAACAATAAAGAAAAAAATTAACAGTTGGTGAAATATTCTCAATATATATATATATATATATATATATATATATATATATATATATATAGTCACAGGGGCTCCCACAACCCACTTCCTGGGTCCTGGGTGCACCCGAGCTCCTCTCCGCTGCCCCGATCCCCCAGCAAGTCACTTACATTGCCGTGATCCAACGCTGACTCCAACGGCGCGGCACGTGCGTCCCCCCATCCTATGGCGCGCGTGTACCACCTCCAGTGAATTTGAAGGGCCAGCTGTTAATTTTCGCTGGCCATTTTCAGAAAATTACTTAAGCCTGCCTCTTCTTACACTCCCTGCTGGATCTTTGTGCCTCACAGCATTAGAAAAAGCTGCGTTCCTGTGTATCCTGCGTTCCTGCTCCCGTGTGTTCCTGTGTTGCCTGAGTCCCTCCATGTTCCTGTGTTACCAGAGTTCCTCCATGTTGCTGTGTTCCTGCGTTGCTGTGTTCCTGTGTCACGTGTGCCTGTGTTCCTGTTCCCATTGCATCTCTGCATCTCTGCCGTCTGCCCTGACCCTCTGCCTCGACCTGACTACGTGATTGTCTTCCGCTAAGGTACCTCTACCTCAGCTGCAACCGCGGGCTAGTCGCTCCTGTGGAACGACCTGGGGGTACCCTGCAGCAGCAAGTTTATCCCGCTTTGAGGCGGGCTCTGGTGAAGACCAGGTACCACTTAGATTCTGGTCCCAAGTGTCGGCTAGTACCACCTACCATGGTGGTGCAGAGGTTCCACTGATCCTGACAGTGACAGTAAGATCCGGCCATGGATCTCGCAGAGGTTCAGCCTCCCAGTCGGCCCGATCTTGCCACCATCGTGATCCACCAATCCCGGCAGATTGCCGCACACCGCGAACAGCTGGAGCAAGTCAAGGCCATGCTGCAACAGCTGCTACCCTGGCTTGTCTTCCTGTCACTGAACCCAGGCTACGTCTTTCAATGCCCGGCAAGTATGACTGGGGTCTCAAGCTCTGCAGGGGGTTTATAACCCAGTGCTCTCTGCACATAGAACTCATGCAATTTATGAAGGAGCGATCCAAGGTGGCATTTATACTCAGCCTAGGAAAGCCCTGGCCTGGGCTACTCATTTTTGCGAGAGAGACGACCCGGTCACAGCTACTCTCACGGCATTTCTGGTGGAGTTTCAGTCAATCCTGGAGATCCAAAACGGGCCTCCTCTGCTGAGACTACATTGTTGAACCTGCACCAAGGTAACTCGTCTATGGGAGATTATGCTATTCAGTTCCGTACCCTGGCCTCTGAGCTCTCCTGAAACGATGCAGTCCTGTCCGCAGCTTTCAAAAAGGCACTCTCCTCTCATATTTAGGACGCTGTGGCCGCTCGTGATCTGTCGTCTACTCTGAGTGGTCTAATCACCCTGGCCAACCGGATTGACATGCGGTTTAGAGAGCGTGCCGAAGAGTCACACCTCGAGCAACCCCAAGGCCACTCCAGCCTCTGGTCGTACCATCTGCAGAAGAGCCTATGGAGGTGGACAGAGCCAGACTCTGTTCCCAGGAATGCAACAGAAGACGTTAGGGAGTCCTCAGCCTTTATTGTGCCAGTCCAGAGCACTTCATCGGGATGTGTCCTGTTCGTCCCCAATGTTCGGGAAACGCCAGCACCTAGAGTTCTTAGGGTCCACCTCTTCCGTCCTATTGAGACTTCCGTGGTTGCAGCAAGACGCACCTGTTCTTAACTGGTAGACTAGGGAGGTTCTCTGCTGGAGTCCTGAATGCCAGTCTCGCTGTCTCATGGCTCTCCATCCAGTCTCTACAATGCCGTCCTCCTTGTCTCTCAAGTTTCTGGAAGGTCTTCCCACTGCTTACTTGGACTATGCTGATGTCTTCTCTGAAAAGCAAGCGGAGATCATACCACCGCATCATCCATACGATTGCACTATAGAGCGGGAAGCCCTCCACGAGGTCGAGTTTACCCGCTGTTCGTGCCTGAAACTGTGGCCATGCCGGCCTACATCAAGAAGAATTTGTAGAATGGGTTCATGCCCAAATCCTCTTCTGATGGTGCTCTTCTTTCTTCTTTGTGGCTAAGAAAGATGGATCTCTCTGCCCCTGCATAGAGTATAGGGTACTTAATAAGGTGATGGTAAAGAACCGGTATCCTAGCCCTTGATCACAGAACTCTTTGACCGCCTCCGTGATGCTAAGGTCTTCTCTAAATTGGACCTCGAGAGGAATATAATCTTATCCGCATCCGCATGGACTGTGCAATATGCCTGCAGTATTTCAGGAATTTGTTAATGAGATCTTCAGAGACCTGCTATACACCTGTGTCGTTGTCTACATCTTGGTCTTCTCTGCTGATCTCTGCTGATCTCTATGCCAAATTGGATAAGTGCCAGTTCCATCAGAAGAGCCTTGCATTTCTCGGATACATCATCTCCGATAAAGGCCTACAGATGGATCCAACCAAGTTGTCTGCGATACGTCGGTGGCCTCGACCAGTAGGACTTCGTGCTTTACAGTGATTCCTGGGCTTTGCAAATTATTACCGGCAATTCATTCCTCACTTCTCTTTCCGCGTATCTCCCATTGTGGCCTTAACTAGAACAGACGCTGATCCCAGACTCTGGCCTCCAGTGGTTAAGGAAGCATTCTCAAAACTGAAGTCTGCCTTTGCCTCTGCTCCTGTACTGACGCGGCCACATTTAGAGAAACCGTTCCAACTTGAGGTTGACACCTCTTCGGTAGATGCTGGACTGTGCTAACTCAGAAAGGGTTGCAACGCTTACAAGCGGTTTCTTTTCCAAAACCTTCTCTGCGGCTGAGAGGAATTACTCCATAGGAGATTGGGAGTCTGCCGGTGCCACTCCTTTCTTTGTTGTGTATGGGAGACATCCACATCCACCCCTACCTCTCTTCATTTCTGATGATGTTCCTGCTGTGGAAGAGTTGGTAGAAGACCTTAAATCCATCTGGGAACAGACTAGTCAGTCTCTGCTTTGGGCGTCTGCCCTCACCAAGACTCAAGCTGACAGGAAATGCAGGTCTCCTCCCATCTTCTCTCCAGGAGACAAAGTGTGGCTGTCATCCTGGTATGTTTTCCTGAAGATCCCCAGTTACGGGGTATGGGTCCACATTTCCAGGGACCATTTGAGGTGTTACAGTGCATTAATCCAGTGGCGTATATGCTCCGCCTTCCTCCTACCATGCACATCCTAAATTCTTTCCACCTCTCCCTGCTGAAATCGTCCTGAATCGATTCTCCCGGCAAGTGGATCCTCCTGCTCCTGAGGCTGATGCTTCTGAGGTCTTTGAGGTGAAAGAGGTCCTTGATATGAAGACGGTCACAGGGAAGCGATTCTATCTTTTCGACTGGAGGGGGTTCGGTCCAGAGGAGAGGTCTTGGGAACCCGAGGAGAACATCCTGGATCGTACTCTTCTACACAGGTTGATCCAGTCCAAGAAGAGGGTGAGGCCTAAGGGGGGGTACTGTCATGGGTGCTCCTGCGACTCATCTCCCGGGTTCGAGGACACACCTGTGCTATTATCCGCTGCCCCGGTCCCTTACGTCGCCGCGATCCAACGCCAACTCCGGCAGCGCGGTGCGCGTGTCCCCGCATCCTAGGCCACGCGTGCATCGCCTTCGGTAAATTTAGAGAGCCAGCGCGCTGTTAATTGCTGCTGGCCATTTTGAGAAAATTACTGCCCCTTCTTACACTCCCTGATGGATCTTTGTGCCTCACAGCCTTAGAAAAGATTATTCTGCGTTCCTGTGCGTTCCTGTGTTTACTGCGTTCCAACTCCTGTGTGTTCCTGTGTTACCTGAGTCCCCATCTGCCTGGACCTCCCGTTGCTGACCCCAGATTGGACTTGACATTGCATCTCTGCCGTCTGCCCTGACCTTGTGCCTGGACCTGACCACGAGACTGTCTTCCACTAAGGTACCTCTACCTCGGGTGCCACTGCGGGCTAGTCGCATCCATGCACACCTACCTTTTACACATACATATCTTAACATCCCCAAATAAAGACTTTGGGGCACATTTACTTAACCGGCCGGAGTTGTTCACCGAAAGTGCATTGTCTGATGATAATGCACTGTGCCGCTATTCACTAAGATCGCGCACCCGATATCCTGAATGTGTCGCTTCCCTGCTCAGGTCCACCTGAGTTTACCGTCTTCTTCCTGGTGTATGTAAGTACATTGGATTGCGACACAATTTGAATCTTAAATCCCGCGCTCAGGCCGAATAAGCGGGATCATCCGAGGGCCCAACCCCACGATTTCTGTGGCAGGTAAGCCGGCGCAGCTGCGCCACAATGCGATCGCGTGCGACACTATACCTGTCACAGCCGTGCAATCCCAGAAAATGTTAGAAAATCCGAGTAAAGTGCGGCGGCGGACCCTCAGTAAATAAGCCTTTTATGTTGGCCTTCCAAATTAAGGTAAAGTGTCATAGCTATGGGTCTCAGGAAGTGGTGCTAGACTGAGCCCTTTGGAGGCAGAATGTTCTGCTTTAGATTTCTAGTACCAATTATTACTAGAATTCCAAAATTAAATTTATTTAAAGAATTATTTAAAACGATTAAGACTTTTACAAACCTTCAAACTTCTTTTTAATAGAATGGTATAAACCTAGAATTTCTTCCCAGTATGGTTTTATAATTTCTTCTGCGAAGCAAACGCTCTAAAAAGGCTACAATTTGAAAGAAAAGAACAAACCAAGGACCATGAAATGGAGCTTACACATGCTGAGCATGGCATAACATATGCATGGAGGTTTGGTGCTGAAAACATTAACAGTAGCAAATGATATAATGACCTCAGGCAAAAGTGGAAGCAGTAAAGATGTTAACCTGAGGGCTTGGATCTATTCTTCCTTTCTGCTAATGAGCCTGAGGGGATCTGGTGGGTGCTACAGCTTCACAGGCTGTTACAATGAAGAGAGCATGTCTCACCTTCCCCTTGCTCTCGCCCTCCTATCTATGCCTGTGTAATATAGCAAAAGCAGGAAGTGCAGGGGGAAGAGAGACTTGCTCTGCTCATTAGCATAACAAAAAGTTTATTTTAGAAGAAAGGAGGCAATAGACAACATATATAAGAAGATTACCACAGTCACAGTGCTTGGAACTATGAGTGAATGTTGCTGGTTCATCATGATGAATTTTGATGGTAGACATCCTTTAACCCTTTCAGGACCTGTGTTTATGACTTTTACTGTTTATTTATATTTATATCAGTTCTAGAGAAAGGGGGGTGATTTGAGTCTTTAGGGTTTTTTATTATAATTTTTTATAATTTATAATTTTTACTATTTTTCCCTCCCTAGGGTACTTTAACCCTAGGTTGTCTGATCGATCCTACCATATACTGCCATACTACTGTATATGGGGATTTTACTCCTCATACATTACAATGTGCTGATAGCTCATTGTAATGCATTGGTTAACACAAAGTAGACTCGGGTCTTCGTGAGACCCGAGGCTACCATGGCGACAGATCGCCACTCCCCGATAACGTCAATGGGGAGCGGCGATCCTTGAAAAGATGGCGGCGCCCACGCGCTGCTATCTTTTGGAAGCCGCCAGCAGCTTTGCCGGCGGCAATCAGCGGGAATACACCCACAATCGGTACTGGCACTGCCGATCGCGGGTGTTACCGGTAAGCCTTTGCTGCAATATGCAGCAAAGATTTACCGGCTATGGAGAGGGCTCAGCGCGTGAGCCCTCTCCATGCACCCGCGGCCGACCCGTGACGTGCTATTACGTGAACGGGTGAAAGGAAACCTACCACTTTACAATGACATTTATAAGCCAAAAATACCTTGCAACTGCTCTGGGTGAGCTGATGCCGGAGCATATTTCACTATTTGCATAAAGCACAGTAGTCTGTGTAAAAAAGCTCCCCTTCCGCGCACAACTATATAGCCTGATGCACCATGCGCGCAACCGTGCGTGTGCCTTATTACGAGGTGCCGGAGAGGCGGGGACGTCACCGAGCTCTCGGGCACACTCGCACCTGCGCAACTTCAAATTTTTATTCCGCCCAGCTTCGCACGTGAAGTTGCGGGGGCGCGAGTGTGTCCAAGAGTTTGGTGACGTCACCGGCTCTCCGACACCTCCTAATAAGGCGCACGCACGATCGCACGCATGGTACGCCCAGCTACATAGGAGGGGTTTGCATATAACGCTTAAAACTGTTTTACACGGACTACAGTGCTTTATGCAAAGAGTGAAGATATGCTCCGGCATCAGCTCAACCGGAGCAGTTGCAAGGTATTTTTGGCTTATAAATGTCATTGTAAAGTGGTAGGTTTCCTTTAGGTATCAATGGTGAGTGCAGCTAAGAGCAGAAGTCCAAATCTGTGCCTCCACAGCAGGTCTCAGCTGCAGATATCTGTAAAACTGCATTTGTGGAAGCCCAAAGTCAGACTGCAGCTGTTCAAATGATTTTAGGAATTTCCTTGATATAATTGAGCAATACAGAACACTCCCTTCTGCATCCAACACTCAAAGCCCTCTAGTTAGTACAGTTTCCACATACCCAGGTTACCCCAATTGGACTGTATTCTGTTATACCCGTAATTAGAAATGGGCAAATTTTTCAAAAATTTGATTCGCCGAGTTCACTGTTTTTACCACCAAAATTCGATTCGACGCGAATCGAATCATGGCAAATCACGTTAAAAAGCAGGTAATTCCTGGCTGCAGAGAGCCTGTAGGGTGTTGTAGAATGTTGTGCCATGCTTAAATATGCATCGGGAGCGTGGTTTGGTCTTTAAACAATGCTGTGTTTTAGTGTGACACGCACATGACAGCCTAAGTACATAGAAAAAAGCAAAACCTGCACTGCTCAAAATATATAATCAAAATAAGCCATGTAGTGCCTCCAAATGCCAACACACTAAAAGAACTATCCAATGAACAAAGAAAACAAAGAGAAGTGTGTGTATAAGAAAAAAAGTATATACAAATCTTGAAACTATATCATTGCATAACAACAATCATCCTGTTAAAAAAACTTAAAAAGTACATCTGTACTAGAGATGAGCGAACATACTCGTCCGAGCTTGATGCTCGTTCGAGCATTAGCGTACTCGAAACTGCTTGTTGCTCGGACGAATACTTCGCCCGCTCGAGAAAATGGCATCTCCCGCCGTTTTGCTTTTTGGCGGCCAGAAACAGAGCCTATCACAAGCCAGGAGACTCTGCACTCCACCCAGCATGACGTGGTACCCTTACACGTCGATAGCAGTGGTTGGCTGGCCAGATCAGGGGACCCTGGAATAGACTAGCCCCTGCCTGCGACGCTCGGATCATTCTGTGTCTGGATGCCGCTAGGGAGAGAGCTGCTGCTGGTCAGGGAAAGCGTTAGGGTGTTCTATTAGAATAGTGTTAGGCAGGAGTGAGCCTACAAGAACCCAACAGCCCTTCTTAGGGCTACAATAACGTTATACATTGTTTTTTTTTATTTGCAGCTAGTACCATATTGTGAGGAATTTGCAGGGGGACTTGCTACCGTTGTGTTTAGCGCTTAGTGATGCACATATCCACCTCAAACACCAAAGTGGGACAATTTATTAGGGGTTTGATTTCAATTAGGCACAGTCTGCCAGTTTCTTTTTATTTTACGTTTATTTTTTCATAACTCAGCGTCATCTCATCTGGCATAGCAGTGTGCTTTCATACTTGGCTAGAAAATAGCCATAGGAGAATCCAAACGGCTTACTTAGGCCTACAATAGCGTTATATATTTTATTTCTGGTTGATCTGCTGGTGGCTGGCCTTGCTGTAGTGCATCTACTACCATATTGTGAGGAATTTGCAGTGAGACTTGCGACCGTTGTGTTTAGCGCTTAGTGACGCACATATCCATCGCAAAGACCGAAGTGGGACAATTTATTAGGGGTTTGATTTCAATTAGGCACAGTCTGCCAGTTTCTTTTTATTTTACGTTTATTTTTTCATAACTCAGCGTCATCTCATCTGGCATAGCAGTGTGCTTTCATACTTGGCTAGAAAATAGCCATAGGAGAATCCAAACGGCTTACTTAGGCCTACAATAGCGTTATATATTTTATTTCTGGTTGATCTGCTGGTGGCTGGCCTTGCTGTAGTGCATCTACTACCATATTGTGAGGAATTTGCAGTGAGACTTGCGACCGTTGTGTTTAGCGCTTAGTGACGCACATATCCATCGCAAAGACCGAAGTGGGACAATTTATTAGGGGTTGGATTTCAATTAGGCACAGTCTGCCATTTACTTTTTATTTTACATTTATTTTTTCATACCTCAGCGTCATCTCATCTGGCATAGAAGTGTGCTTTCATACTTGGCTAGAAAATAGCCATAGGAGAATCCAAACGGCTTACTTAGGCCTACAATAGCGTTATATATTTTATTTCTGGTTGATCTGCTGGTGGCTGGCCTTGCTGTAGTGCATCTACTACCATATTGTGAGGAATTTGCAGTGAGACTTGCGACCGTTGTGTTTAGCGCTTAGTGACGCACATATCCATCACAAAGACCGAAGTGGGACAATTTATTAGGGGTTGGATTTCAATTAGGCACAGTCTGCCAGTTTCTTTTTATTTTACGTTTATTTTTTCATAACTCAGCGTCATCTCATCTGGCATAGCAGTGTGCTTTCATACTTGGCTAGAAAATAGCCATAGGAGAATCCAAACGGCTTACTTAGGCCTACAATAGCGTTATATATTTTATTTCTGGTTGATCTGCTGGTGGCTGGCCTTGCTGTAGTGCATCTACTACCATATTGTGAGGAATTTGCAGTGAGACTTGCGACCGTTGTGTTTAGCGCTTAGTGACGCACATATCCATCGCAAAGACCGAAGTGGGACAATTTATTAGGGGTTGGATTTCAATTAGGCACAGTCTGCCATTTACTTTTTATTTTACGTTTATTTTTTCATAACTCAGCGTCATCTCATCTGGCATAGCAGTGTGCTTTCATACTTGGCTAGAAAATAGCCATAGGAGAATCCAAACGGCTTACTTAGGCCTACAATAGCGTTATATATTTTATTTCTGGTTGATCTGCTGGTGGCTGGCCTTGCTGTAGTGCATCTACTACCATATTGTGAGGAATTTGCAGTGAGACTTGCGACCGTTGTGTTTAGCGCTTAGTGACACACATATCCATCGCAAAGACCGAAGTGGGACAATTTATTAGGGGTTGGATTTCAATTAGGCACAGTCTGCCATTTACTTTTTATTTTACGTTTATTTTTTTATAACTCAGCGTCATCTCATCTGGCATAGCAGTGTGCTTTCATACTTGGCTAGAAAATAGCCATAGGAGAATCCAAACGGCTTACTTAGGCCTACAATAGCGTTATATATTTTATTTCTGGTTGATCTGCTGGTGGCTGGCCTTGCTGAAGTGCATCTACTACCATATTGTGAGGAATTTGCAGGGAGACTTGCGACCGTTGTGTTTAGCGCTTAGTGACACACATATCCATCGCAAAGACCGAAGTGGGACAATTTATTAGGGGTTGGATTGAAATTAGGCACAGTCTGCCATTTACTTTTTATTTTACGTTTATTTTTTCATAACTCAGCGTCATCTCATCTGGCATAGCAGTGTGCTTTCATAGTTGGCTAGAAAATAGCCATAGCAATAGGATAGCATCGTTTGGTTTTAAAAACTAAAAAACACAAAAAAAAAGTAAAAAGAAAATTAAAGTTATAACTTTCATTTTCAAAATGTTTAACCCGAGGGCTAGGGGTAGAGGACGAGGGCGGGGACGTGGGCGTCCAACTACTGCAGGGGTCAGAGGCCGTGGTCCTGGGCGGGGTGAGACACCACCTGCTGATGAGGGAGCAGGGGAACGCCGCAGAGCTACACTCCATAGGTTCATGTCTGAAGTTACTGGGACTCGTGGTAGAGCACTGTTGAGGCCAGGACAGTGCGAACAGGTGATGTCGTGGATTGCCGACAATGCTTCGAGCAATTTGTCCACCAGTCAGTCTTCCACGCAGTCCACCCATGTCACCGAAATCGGCACTCCTCCAGCTCCTGCACCTCAGCCTCCTCCCCCCCAGTCTGCCCCCTCCCAGGAAAATTTGGCATTTGAACCGGCATACTCTGAGGAACTGTTTTCTGGACCCTTCCCACAGTCACAAACCACTTGTCCGGTTGCTGCTGAGCAATTTTCCGATGCCCAGGTTTTCCACCAGTCGCAGTCTGTGGGTGATGATGACCTTCTTGACATAGTGGAAGAAGTGTGTAAAGAGGTGTCCGACGATGAGGAGACATGGTTGTCAGACAGTGGTGAAGTTGTTTTCAGGGCAGGAAGTCCGAGGGGGGAGCAGACTGAGGGATCGGAGGATGATGAGGTGACAGACCCAAGCTGGGTTGAGAGGCCGGGTGAACACAGTGCTTCTGAGACGGAGGAGAGTCCTCGACCAGAACAGGTTGGAAGAGGCAGTGGTGGGGCCAGACGGAGAGGCAGGGCCAGAGCTGGTGCATCAGCGCCAAATGTGTCACGTAGTGAAGCTCCCGTGGCGAGGGCTCCCACGGCGAGGGCTAGATTTTCAGAAGTCTGGAGGTTCTTTAAGGAAACACCGGATGACCGACGGACTGTGGTGTGCAACCTTTGCCAAACCAGGATCAGCAGGGGTTCCACCACTACTAGCTTAACTACCACCAGTATGCGCAGGCATATGAATGCTAAACACCCCACTCAGTGGCACCAAGCCCGTTCACCTCCGGCCGTGCACACCACTGCTCCTTCCCCTGTGTCAGCTGATAGTCAGCCCCCTGCCCAGGACCCTGGCACAAAAACCCCATCGTCGCCTCCACGATCCTCCACAGCATCCACCAGCGTTCAGCTCTCCATACCCCAGACGCTGGAGCGGAAAAGGAAATATAGTGCAACCCACCCGCACGCCCGAGCCCTTAATGTCCACAACTCCAATTTGCTTAGCCTGGAGATGCTGCCCTATAGGCTAGTAGAGACCGAGGCCTTTCGCAACCTCATGGCGGCGGCCGCCCCTCGGTATTCGGTCCCCAGCCGCCACTACTTTTCCCGATGTGCCGTCCCAGCCCTGCACCAGCACGTGTCAGACAACATCATCCGTGCCCTGACCAACGCCGTTTCTGACAAGGTCCACCTGACCACGGACACATGGACGAGTGCTGCCGGGCAGGGCCACTATATATCGCTGACGGCACATTGGGTTAACTTGGTGGAGGCTGGGACCGAGTCTGACCCTGCGGCTGGTCATATACTGCCGACGCCGAGGATTGCGGGGCCTACCTCGGTCCAGGTCTTTCAGGCCTACTATGCCTCCTCCTCCTCCCACCCCTCCTCCACCTCCTCCTCCGAACTACCATCTGTGGGCATGGCGCCATCAGTCGCTAGCTCTAGGCACAGCAGCAGTGCCGTCGCTAAGCGACAGCAGGCGGTGCTCAAACTGCTGAGCCTAGGCGATAAAAGGCACACCGCCCAAGAACTATTACAGGGCATCACGGCGCAGACTGATCTGTGACTGGCACCGCTGAACCTGAAGCCAGGCATGGTTGAGTGTGACAACGGCCATAACCTGGTGGCGGCTCTGCAACTCGGCAGACTGACACATGTGCCATGCCTGGCCCATGTGTTAAATCTGATAGTTCAGCGTTTCCTCAAGACATACCCCAATCTGTCTGATTTGCTCACGAAGGTGCGCCGCATCTGTGCGCATTTCAGGAAGTCCAGCACAGATGCTGCCACTGTCAGGGCAGCGCAGCGCCGCCTCCAACTGCCCGCTCACCGACTGTTGTGCGACGTGCCCACGAGGTGGAATTCAACATTAACCATGTTATCCAGAGTTTACCAGCAGCGCAGAGCGATTATAGACTGCCAGATGTCAACTTCCACTAGAACTGGTAGTCAGGTCAGTCAGCTTCGTCAAGTCTACAATGAGGAGTCTACAACTACAACTACTTGGTTTCAAAGCTAGACATGTGGCACGAACTGGCACTGTACGCCTTGGAGGTTCTTGCCTGCCCTGCCGCTAGCGTGTTGTCCGAGCGGGTTTTCAGTGCAGCTGGTGGCATCATCACCGATAAGCATACACGCCTGTCGACTGACAGCGCTGACAGGCTGACGCTTATTAAGATGAATAAAGCCTGGATTTCTCATCATTTCCAATCTCCACCAGGTGAAGGAAGCTCAACCTGAATAATTTATGCACTCCTCCTCCTCATTTTCCTCCTTCTCCTCCTCTTTGTACACTAAAGCAGAGGAAACTGGCTATTTTTTGACAGGGCCCACTGGCTCTAGCTATAGTACTTTATGCATTTAATTTTTCTGGAGGGCCACCTACCCGGTCCTCTGTTTTAAACAATGTTTGGGACTGCCACATACAGGCACTCAATCTATTCAATTTTTCTGGAGGGACACCTACCTGCTCCTCTGGTTTGAAAACTTTTTTGGACTGCCACATACAGGCACTCAATCTATTTCATTTTTCTGGAGGGCCACCTACCTTCTCCTCTGGATTGAAAACTTTTTTGGACTGTCACATACAAGCACTCAATCTTTTTCATTTTTCTGGAGGGCCACCTACCTGCTCCTCTGGTTTGAAAACTTTTTTGGACTGCCACATACAGGCACTCAATCTATTTCATTTTTCTGGAGGGCCACCTACCTGCTCCTCTGGTTTGGAACTTTTTTGGACTGCCACATACAGGCACTATCCAAATTAAATTGTCTCCATAGCAGCCTCCACACGTTGTCTCCATTGCTACCTCCAAAAGTCGTCCATATAGCTGCCTCCATACATCGTCCCCTTATCAAACGAGGTGTGTCAGGCACAAATTTGGGTTGTTTTCATGGATTCCACATCAAAGTTGTTAACTTTGTCGCCACCCTGCTGTGTTATCCACAAAATATACTGGCAAACTTTTATGATTAACCGATATTATTTCAGCGCTTCTTGCGCATCTATTGATTACACTGCTGTGTAATCCACAAAATATACTGCCAAACTTTTACCATTTACGGATATTATTTCAGCGCTTCTTGCGCATCTGTTTACATTCCCCTCACCCGCCATATCCCAAACTTATAAGAACGCTACTACACTTAACTTGGTGGAGGCTGGGTCTCAAAGGCCTACTATACCTCCTCCTCCTCCCACCCCTCCTCCACCTCCTCCTCCTCCGAATTACCATCCGTGGGCATGGCGCCATCAGTCGTTAGCTCTAGGCACAGCAGCAGTGCCGTCGCTAAGCGACAGCATGCGATGCTCAAACTGCTGAGCCTAGGCGATAAAAGGCACACCGCCCAAGAGCTATTACAGGGCATTCCACATCAAACTTGTTAACTTTGTCGCCACCCTGCTGTGTAATCCACAAAATATACTGGCAAACTTTTATCATTTACCGATATTATTTCAGCGCTTCTTGCGCATCTGTTTACATTCCCCTCACCCGCCATATCCCAAACTTATAAGAACGCTACTACACTTGATCTTATACAAAAGGTTCTTAGAAGTGCTGTTTGGGGAGTAGCCTAGAGACAGGGGCTTGGATTGGCGAAAGCTCGCCTGGCAGCGGAGCGCCAGCTCCATCCCAAGATCCAACTAACATAGTTTTAACTGCAGCACCTTTAATCTACTACTAGTTCACTGCCTCCATACATGGTCCCCTTATCAAACGAGCTGTGTCAGGCAGAATTTTCAGGTGTTTCACCACATACATAGTGGAACTCGGCGCGTCTGTCGCCGCCATGCTGGAGACCTGCAGTTGCAATCATAGAAGCGCAATATGGATGCCCCATACTGTCGCTCTTAATCATGGAAGTCCTCTCCATGGCTGCCTCCAAATGTCGTCCCCTTATCAAACGAGCTGTGTCAGGCTCATTTTTCGGGTGTTTAACCACATACGTTATGGAACTTGGTCACTATGTCGCCACCATGCTGTGTTATCGACTAAATATACCGTCAACCTTTTGTTCACAGAGGAAATAATTTCAGCGCTTCTTGCTCACCTCCTTTGGTTCCTCTCTGCCACCCATTGGTTTGAAGCCTGAGTCCATTTAGGGTATGTCGCCATGCCACTCTCTAGCCTGCCGCTGCTGCCGCTGCCTCTGCATGCCGTCCCCTATAGTGTCAGGGTCAATTATTGGATGTTTTAGATGCTATCTAGCTTCATTCTGTCACTCTGTCATGGCCATGCTGTTGCCCATAATTTTGGCATAATGGTGCGTTTAAGCAGCCTCAGAGGCATCCATGCATGCTGCCCCTGCTGTTTCCTGTCCATTTCCGTGGTGTTTCCATCCTTTTCTGAGGTTTCCAGGTGTTTGGCCAAGCTTCCCTGTGTAGAGCCTTGGTCCCCTTGAAAAATGCTCGAGTCTCCCATTGACTTCAATGGGGCTCGTTATTCGAGACGAGCACTCGAGCATCGGGAAAAGTTTGTCTCGAATAACGAGTACCCGAGCATTTTAGTGCTCGCTCATCTCTAATCTGTACATATCCCCTAGACCTTTGTATCAAACCGTGATAAGCTGATACAAATCACATAGTTTACTATACCAGGTAAAGATCTTCTAGCTGCATAAACCATCCATGTAGACAATTTTGAAATGAAAAAATATGTAACAGTAACATCAAGTACAGACAGTAACACACCCAATGGAAGGAATGGCACAGTCAATGGAAGTATTGTATAGACATAAGTTGTCGGTACATAGTTACCAATCCATTGTTCGGGTGGCAGCCAGTATAGCAAGCATATGTGAGAAAAATCCCCACGCGTTTCGTCGCTTATTGCGACTTCCTCAGGGGTCCATCAATTAAGCAAGGTGAATGCCTAGTATATATACCTCCCCAGAGTGTTGGATGCACCAATAAGAGGTGAGCTACATACCCATTAACACACAAATCATTCACCTGTGACATCCTAGTGGCGGCAAGCGGCTGAGCGCTCACGAGTACTTAGATCTATCACATGATTGGTGTTGTAATTGCATCTCGCGAGAACCCGGCATGGGGTACTTACAGCGCATTCGCCAAGTCAAGCTAGTAAATCATTCCTACAAACTGCACACGCACACAGTCTTATTGATCTTACATGATAGTATGCGCAAGCGCACAGTTAAGGCTATGCCACATTCATACCATATGCGCAAGCGCAGGGTTTTGATCATGTTGCTGGTGCACTAAAATCTCCAACTATTAGAAGCAGAACATGTCAGGGAAATTGCGTCAAGAAAGGATAAGCATAATTCATATCCCTCCATGAATGGATAATTAATTATCGGGTTTGCAGCAATGACAGTATGGAAAAAAAAAAGGGGGAGTAAAAACCTTACCCGTGTTATAGTGCTCTCAGTAGAATTCCTCCCCACCTTTATCGGGGTCCTGATGTCTGTTATTCCAAAAAAGCTGTAGAAAAGGAAGTGATTACTTGTGTCTATTTGGGTGCAACCCTAGTGAAAACGTGATAAGTAAACCCAGTTTCCTTAAATCCTAAAGTATGACAAAAAAACTGTGATAAGGGACCATAGGGGTCCAAAAGTACAAGGGGGATAAGCTTCCCCAAGTGAAAAAAAAAAACGGATAGAAACTAATGTGCTGTCTATTAAGAAATATTGTTATTTACTCCAATACTGTCTAGAATCCCACTACCGGCTCCAAATCTAAGAGCCGGAGTGTTGATCCCATAAAATGACTAGAAGGATATCTTTGGAAGAACTTACCAAACGTATTTTTTAGCGCTGTTTATAAAATCCTGAGAAGAGGAGATCTTCGTTGATGCCCATGGGTTCGATACAGCCCAAATTGAAGATCCAGCTAGCCTCTCTTCGTAATAATTATGGAGTGCTGTCTCCACCTCGAATATTGGTTCGGACCAGGTCAAGCCCCACAACGCGCATTACCGGTCGTTTGTCCCGCGTGAAAGCATCTAAAATGTTCTGCCACCGTGGATAGGACTTTCCCCTGTCCAAAGTGTTTGGTGGAATTTCTGATGCTTGATAGGTGTTGCTGTATTCTCTTTCTGAGTTGTTGAGTAGATTGTCCCACATACAATTTTTCACATGGGCATATGAGGCCATAAATTACATTTCTGCTCTTGCAGTTGCTGAAATTTTGCAAGGTAAAGGTCTGATGGCTTTTTGGGTTTTCCACCGGTCTTGTGGGTTTCATCAGGGGGCATACAGTGCACTCCCAAAACGCAAACGAGACCCTAATTTTAGTGCACAACCTAGAGGTATCCTCTTCTGTTGGAAAAGGCTTCTCCTCATATGATCCTTCAAATTTGCTACACATTTTGCGATCAGTCGTGGTCTCTCAGTGATAAAAGTCTGGAGGCGTGTTTCTGCCTTCAAAATATTCCAGTTATTGTCCAAAATTTTTCTGATTAAGTTCCACTGGTTATTGTATGTGGTGGTGATTCCTAGCTTGAATTCACTTGATTTGTCACGTGTCCTTAATAGGTCCTCCCTTCTGCTGTGTGAGCCCCTTAGATACGCTCTAGACATGGTCTTTTTTGGATAACCTCTATTTTTGAAGCGATCAGTCAAATCTCTTGCATTTCTCCGAAAGTCATTATCTGTTGTACAATTCCTCCTAATGCGGATAAACTGACACACAGGTATTCTGTCCCTTAAATGCTGAGGGTGAAAGCTGTTATATTGTAAGAGGGAATTGGTGGAGGTGTCCTTTCTGTACAAATCCGTATGTATGCAGTTGTCTCGGTTAAAGATCCTTAGATCCAGGAAGTCCACTACAGTCTGCAAGGAATTGGAGGTAAGAAAGACGTTAAGCTCATTGTTGTTTAATTCATTGATGAAGTCCTAGCATAGGTCCAAAGGTCCATTCCAAAATAGAAGGACGTCATCAATGAACCTATACCATCCCAACACATGCTGGCCATATGTATGGGTATGGATATTTCTCACATATGCTTGCTATACTGGTTGCCACCTGAACAATGGATTGGTTACTGTCTGTACGTGATGTTACTGTTACATATTTCAAAATTGTCTACAAGGATGGTTTATGCAGCTAGAAGATCTTTACCTGGTATAGTAAACTATGTGATTTGTATCAACTTATCACGGTTTGATGCAAGGGTCTAGGGCAGTGATGGCGAACCTATGACACGGGTGCCAGAGGTGGCACTCTGAGCCCTTTCAGTGGGCACCCAGGCTTTCACCCCAGGACAGAGTTCACCAGGCAGTCCCAGACATCTTGAGATGCTGCCCTTTTTTTTTAAGGTGACAGATCCTTGACTGATTAGAACTGCAGTAAAAGTGAGAAGCTATAAACAGGGCCAGAATATCTTCCCCTTGATGGCCCCATGATTCTTCCCGCACAGAGAGAACCTGGAGAAAAACTATAATGATGACTAAATTTGCCCTTGTGCTTTAAATTGTATTGGTGTCCTCAGGGGGCTGAAACAATTTAATGGGAGCAATAAGTTACTGTTTAAATTGTCGCGTTGGCACTTGATGTTAAAATAGGGGGTCTTGGTTGTAGTTTGGGCACCTAGTCTCTAAAAGGTTCGCCATCACTGGTCTAGGGGATATGTACAGATGTACTGAGGTTTTTAACAGAATACTTGTTGTTAGGCAATGATCTAGTTTCAATAAAGATTTGTATATACTTTTTGCCTATACAGACTTCAAGCACATGACAGCCACCGCTCTTAGAATCGCTTCAGTTCTCTTCAATTCCATGTGCACTTACAGAGGCCAACTTCACCAAATAAGCGAAGCGGGAACGCAGCCTGACAAGGTAACGTCTGTGCCAGTTCAAAAGGACTGAGCTGAGGACCAAGATCCCACTATAACATCAAAGAGTGCACTCTTTTTACACTGACATCAGATGATTCCATAGATTACGACAGAACCTGTCCTGTTAAAAGCGGATACATGTTGAAACCCCCCAAAAGAGTGGAGAGGGTGTTGGCAGTAAATTTGCATTGACATCACTGATCATTTTGCCCTTCTTTTCATCTGTCAGTGTTCGCTTTCAATCGGTCAAAAATCCATCAGTATTGCTAAAGCCAAAAACAAACAGGAGTGGATCCAAAACAGAGATGACCAGTAAATGGGATATCTGCATGTCCTCTGTGTTCTGTATCCACTCCTGCTTTTGGCTATCAATCCTGAAGCTTTTCATTCTTCTGACAGATGAAATGAAGGGGAAAACCAAACATAGTGGCAACATCATAGAGTGGAGAAGGATGAAAACAGCCTTATGGAAATCACAGGGTGTTCCATGGAGATAGCGGTCAGTTGGCAGCAGCATGAGTGGCACAATGACAAATTATGGAGGTAGCAGCAACATCGTAGGCCACAGACTGGCACAATGACACAGTGTGAAGGTGGCGACAGCAGCATGAGGTCAGACAGTGGCACAATGACAAATTGTGGGGGTGGCAGCAACATGGTAGGCCACAGTGTGGCACAATGACAGAGTGTGGTGGTGGCGGCAGCAGCATGAGGTCAGAGAGTGGCACAATGACATATTCTGGAGGTGGCAGCAACATGGTAGGCCACAGTGTGGCAAAAAGACAGAGTGTGGTGGGAGCGGCAGCAGTAGGAGGCCACAGAGTGGCACAATGACAAAGTGTGGAGGTGGCGGCAGCAGTAGCAGCAGGAGGTCAGAGAGTGGCACAATCACAGGGTGAGTAAGTGGGCGACAGCAGTAGCAGCAGCATGAGGCCATAGAGTTGCACAATGACAAATTCTGGTGGTGGCAGCAACATGGTAGGCCACAGAGTGGCACAATGACAAAGTGTGGAGGTGGCGGCAGCAGTAGCAGCAGGAGGTCAGAGAGTGGCACAATCACAGGGTGAGTAAGTGGGCGACAGCAGTAGCAGCAGCATGAGGCCATAGAGTTGCACAATGACAAATTCTGGTGGTGGCAGCAACATGGTAGGCCACAGTGTGGCACAACGACAGAGTGAGGAGGTGCCAGCAGCAGCAGGAGGTCAGAAAGTGGCACAATGAGTGTGGAGGTGAATTAAAATTCCAGTCCCTGGTAAAGATGGTGTGAGGCAGATGGAGCAACTGGCAGCAGATGTGTGGCATCAGGTGGGTGGCAGCATCAGAATAGTGGCTGAGGCAGGTAGTTAGAATCCAGACTCATTTCTGAACGTTTGGGGGAGGCGTCATATAATCTGATGCATAAGGCATTGGTGTGTTGAAATCCTGGCCGGCAGTTCTGGCCTCACAGAGTTACCCCTGCTGTAACATCACCCCTGCTGCAACCTGTGCCTGTCCCACCTGCCACTTCTCTGTCTGACACATTGGTTATTAACTATGTTCATTTGACACAGATTTCTTGATATATATAACTTTAGCAACAAAAAAAGAATTGAAATTTGGAGAATACAGAACCTTAACAACTGTCACTCCAGCAACTATGTTGATTTGACAAGGATTTCTTGATATGAATTTTAGCAACAAAAAAGAATTGACATTTGGGGTATACAGATACTCCAAAAAGGACACCTACTGAGTACAAGCAGATAGACGCTAGAGACAGCACATGCAGTGTGAATTGACGGGATTGCAAATGTCCGTCTGTTTTTATAGGGCTGTGACATCACATAAGCCTGCCGGTCGTATCCACTCCTGCTTTTGGCTATCAATCCTGAAGCTTTTCACCCTTCTGACAGATGAAATGAAGGGGAAAACCAAACATAGTGGCAACATCATAGAGTGGAGAAGGATGAAAACAGCCTTATGGAAATCACAGGGTGTTCCAGGAGTGGTCTGACCAGTGATTTGTATAAGGACAAAACTTTTTCTTTATCATGAGAATCTATTCCTCTCTCGATACATCCCATTATTGTATTTGCTTTTGCAGTAGCCGCCTGGCTCTGGTCACTAAAATTAAGTTTACCATCCACCAATACCCCCAAGTCTTTTTTAACTCCAGTTTAACCAATTAATTGACTGTGTAGAACATAAGTATCCTTTTTGTTTCCATGGCCCAAGTGCATAACTTTACATTTATCTACATTAAACCTCATCAACCATTTCTCAACCACTCCTCAAGTTTCTACAAATCCCTCTCTTACAGAGGAACTAAACTATCGGCCTCAGTATTAATTATTTTACACAGCTTAATATCATCTTCAAATATTGAAACTTGACTGCGTAAACCCACTACAAGGTCATTAATAAAAATCTTAAAAAGAAGTGGCCCCAAACTGACCCCTGTGGCACTCCACTGGTAACGTCAACCCAATCTGAGAATGATGATGACCCTCTGTTTTCTATCACTAAGCCAATTACCCAAATACACAGATTTTCCCCTAGTCTCATTCTCTTTTTATGTACCAACCTTTTAGGTAGCACTGTGTCAAATGCCTTTGAAAAGTCCAGATATACAACATCCACAGCGTTCCCCAGATCCAGTCTGAAACTTACTTCCTCATAGAAGCCAATCAGATTAGTCTGGTAGGACCGATCTCTCATAAACCCATGCTGATATTGGCCCTTTCCTCATCTCCTTCCACCATGACCCCCATGTTATTCCCCCATTCCTAGGGCAAACACTAGTAGTTTCTTATCATTTATATACTTGAAAATTAATTTGGGATTATTTTTGCTCTCCCTGGCAATATTTCTCTCAGTATCTATTTTTGCAGCCTTTATCTGCTTTTTACAGGATTTTATTCTCTCTATAATCCTGTAACGCCTCATCACTACCTTCGCATTTTAGCACGCCTTATCTTTCTCGCTTATTGCTCTCTTTACAAGACTAGTTAGCCACAGTGGATTTTTCTTGTTCCTCTTATGCTTTTTCCCATATGTGTTTCTCATAGGCCTTTTATAGAATATTTGTGAAAAAGTCCAATTTTTGTGGGGACTTTTATCTTTGAAAACATTGTCCCAGTTTATGCCTCTAAGGTCTTCCCTTAGTTGCTAAAAATTTGCCCTCTTGAAGTTTAGAGTGTTCATTACACCTCCACTAATGCTGTTAGTAAACCGTAATACAAAATCAATGATATTATGATCACTATTACCCAGGTCACTCCCAACCTGTAATTTTGATACCCTGTCAGGTGCGTTGGTTAGGATAACCCCCCTCTTGTTGGCTCCAGGACTAGTTGCGACTGGTAATTGTCTTTTGTTGTTAACAAAAACCTGCTACCTATGAAGGACCTGCAGGTTTCTGTCCCCCTTTCATTATCTGGGTAATTGAAGTCCCCTATAATAAGCACTTCATAATGCTTTGAAGCTGCATCCATTTCACTTATCAGCATTTCCTCTGCTGCCTACATTTTATATGGAGCCTTATAACAAACCCCTAGTAATATTTTATTCTTTTTCCCTCCCCTTATCTCCACCCATAGGGACTCCACATTTTCATTTGCGTCACCGATGTCATCTCGCAGGACAGGCTTGAGGCAAGAATTCACATATATACAATCCCCTCACCCCCTTTTTTTTATACGATCATTTCTAAAAAAAAACTATAACCACCTGTAGTAACAGCCCAGTCATGGCTACTGTCAAGCTACTGTCAAGCCACACCCACTATATCATATTTGCGCTCCAAAAGTTCCTCCATTTTGTTTTTGAGGTTTCTGGCATTTGTGTACATGCACTTTATATGGTATTCCCTTTCCCTATTCCTTTTGTTCTTATTGCCCAATCTTATTCCAGCCCCCCTTCCTCCCCCATGGAATATGACTCTTCCCAGTTCCCTATCTACACTGTCTTTTTGCCCTGCAAAGCTGTAGTTGCCCTCCCCCCAAGTTTCTAGTTTAAACACTCCTCCAACCTTCTAGCCATTTTCCCCCAACATCTGCACCCTCCCCATTGAGGTGCAGCCCATCCCTACTGTAGATCCTGTAGCCGACAGCAAAGTCATCCCAGTTCTCCATGATCGACATCCCAACGATTTCCGTTTTGCACCGCTGGGACAGGGATTTAAAAGGGGTTCTTGGCGCACGGAATTGGATTTTGCCACAATCGTGCCGGCTTTCATGCGACACAAATCGGGGGAGCACCGTCGGACGATCCGATGGATTGGGACAAACTGCGGAGAAGCGACACATGCAGGATATTGGGCGTACGATCTTCATGAATCGCGGCAGAGTACATCCTTGTTGGACAGTCCGGATCGGGGATTGCGCAGGTACAGGGTAAGTATATGGGACCCACTGTTAGGTATGCACGGTCTTTGTGAAAGATTGCCCTGTCTGTTCCCCTAATAATAGAATCTTCCACTACCAGTACCTGTCTGACCTTGCCTGTGCTCCCATTACCCGAGCAGACAGTCCCCTGGTTGCAAGAGGCCATGTCCTGCTGCAGCATTGCTACCCCAGAGCTCATTTAGATCCAAAATCTGGGCTTTCAAATGAGCAATTTTCACACATCCCACACTGCAGTATTCCCCCTCGAATGGCTGTTCAAGGAAAGCATACATGGCACAGGATCTACGCTGTGTAGCAATGCCACTTCTGGAGTCCATTATTGTAATGGGGATTACAGGAGAAATACGGAAGAAAAGGAGATTCACAGTAAAAGTAACACAAAATACAGCAGTTACCTGCTAAAGTCCCTCAAACTTAAGTCCCTTAATCCCAAATCCCACTTTGGACACTTTGGACTTTTTGTAAGCACACCTTTGCTCTTCTACCTGGTGGATGCCCCATCATCACAATTTTTTATTCTCTTCTGCCCTCATTCTTTATTAATGACCCCTCTTTTGCCTCCATTTATAATACCCAGTTTTCCACATTCATATTGCCCCCTTTATATTGGCCCCATTCATAATGCCCCCTCTATATTGCCCCAATTCATAATGCCCCCTCTATATTGTCCCCATTCATAATGGCCCCTCTATATTGCCCCCATTCATAATGCCCCCTCTATACTGCCCCTATTCATAATGCCCCCCTCTATATTGCTTCATTCATAATGCCCCCTCTATATTGCCCCCATTCATAATCCCCCCTCTATATTGTCCCATTCATAATCCACCCCCTCTATATTGCCCCCATTCATAATCCACCCCTTCTATATTGCCCCCCATTAATAATCCCCTCTTTTTTTATTCCCCATTCATAATGCCCCCTTCTATTTTGCTCCCATTCATATTGCCAGTGCATGATATTAAAAAAAAAAGAGTTCTTACCTCTTCTATGCTGCTGCTGTCGTCAGTGTAACAGAGCAGGTAGTGTCGGCGTGCATCACTTCCTGCTCTGTCACGGCATTCAGAAATATCAGAGTGTAGCTCTGATAAAGCTTAAAGCTGAATTAGTGACCCTGCCAAATGCCAAAGAATAGCTGCTGTGAGACACTGTGGCATCCGATGCGGTAGTGGCTCCAAAATCCTATTCCACTGCCTCTCACACTACAGCCCAACCTGACACCCAAGGATTTCCCTCTCCTCCAGCAGCTGAGCTGTCCCCAGCTTCCGGGTCGAACCCCCATGCACCAAAGTGTTTAGGACAGCAGGGCATCCGTGGCCACCCTCAGCAAGCTCCACTTTGCCCCTCATTGCACAGTCCGTGTCCTATGCCTGATCCTGCCATACAGCCTGTGTATGGCAAAGATACACATTTACTAAGAGTCCGAATGCCGCGCTTTCGTTGGGTTTCCCGAATGCGATCGGATTTTGCCGGCGCAGGCTTGCACGCGACAGAAATTGGGGGCATGGCCATCGGACAACCTGACAGATTCGGACAAACTGCGAAATTTAAAAAATTATTTGAGTCGCAAGATCAAGGACTCACATGCACCTGGAAGAAGCAGGTGAACTCCGGCAGACCTCGGCGCAGCAGCGACACAGGAAGGAACTCGGACGCACGATCTTAGTGAATCGCACCGGACCCGAATCCTCGGGTGAATCGACAGGACCGGGTAAGTAAATCTGCCCCACTGTATCAAACCCCACTAATCCACCCATACCCCGCAAGGTCTTCCCTGGAACTGGAGGAGTTAACTGATTTATGAGCATTATAGGCACATGTCAAGGAGATATTAATTGTGAATGTATAAGATTGGTTTAACTACAGGGTAATTACAAACTTTGTCTAAATATTTGGCATCTATTGAAGCGTCCAGGCAGCTTTTATGACATCCTGGAGCTTTAACAGCCTGATAACCTCTGAACTGAAGACTGGTCTGTTCAGACCCCAAAGGACATTTGGTCTCCCTACCCCCCCTCTTCTGCATCAGGATTTGGAAACAAAAGACTGTTTAAATATTCCTGGACTCTCCCCCCTCATTAAAACTTTGCCCAATCGTGAATGACCCTCTGGACTAATTAATGAATGGGAGGTTCTGAAATCTGAACCAAACTGAGAAGTTATAAAACAATATGAAATCCAAGAATTTGTGTTCACATTTTGGGGGCTGCTTGACAAGCTGAGTGTGTCCCTTATTTCTCCCACCTCCAGGGATCAGGATTTACTATAAGTTTGTAAGTTTCTGTTATTTTTCTCCCTTTTTATTTTATAACTGTTTTGCCGTGTTGTGTGTCATTTTATTTTGTAATTCTTTTGTTTTTAATATCTTTTTATGCACTGATCAACTTTTTGTAATTAAAGCTTTTCACTTTAATTTTGGTCCCTGTATGCTCTGCGAACTCATAGCCTTGTGAAGTGTGCTTAGCTGTGTGACTGCTAAAGTGCTGAGTGTGACAAGCTGACTGCTTGAGAGCAAGAGTTGATGTAGAGTGGGATACTTATTGGTCCCGGTATAAATGCAATAAGTGGTGGCAGCGGGTCTGGTCTGGTGCTGGAGCTGTATGAGGTGTGATTTAGGCTCAATTTGTGTCCTGAGTGAAAGGTGAGCGCAAGTTTGAGTAGGCTAAATTAACCTGTACAGTTGCACCCCACGTCACGTGACGAGGCGGCGGCGTCCTCACCGTGACAAATTGGTGGCAGCGGTGGGATAAATTCATTTTTGTCAGAGCATTAAGTGTTGGGATTAAGTAACTAACCCCTGCACTTAAGGACTAGTGGAATCCTTGCGAGGAGTACCCTAGTTTTACACGGACCAAATCAGTGCTGTTCTCAGACACACGTGCAAACAGTTTCCCTTCCCCGTTTTTCTTTTCTATATTTTATTTGGCAAAGGTTGCACTCAGTGATGGCAACCATCTACAAGAGACAGAGCAAGGAGGCTCTAGTTCACCTCTGTGAGCAGAGAGGTATCGACCCGGCTGACAAGTCCAAAGAGCTGCTGGTTTGTGCTTTGATGGAGCAAGATGCAGAGCAAGGATCTGGCACGGCTCAAGGGAGCCAAGATATGGACATTAATCCTGGAAGAGTTTCCCCTGAGGCTACCCACAGCAGGAGCCCTCAGGTAGGCATGGATGTGTCTCTACAAATGGCCCTACAGCAGCTAGGTGAATGTGATCCTAGCCTGCGTATGCAGCTTATCCTTCAGTTTAATCAGGCGGCTGCAGAGCGAGAGGAGAGGGCAGCCGCAGAGCGCCAGGCTGATAGAGAATTCAGGCTGGAAATGGCGCGTATTGAAAGGGGTATCAATTCTGTGCAACCCCAATCCCAAGATGTAGACCCCAAAAGACCTCGTCAAGAACGTTTTCCAGTACTGGACAAGGATGGGGATTTGGACATTTTTCTGCGGTCTTTTGAGAAGACCTGCAGACAATACCATCTGCCCCGTGAGCAGTGGGCACAGTATTTAAGCCCAGGGCTAAGAGGCAAAGCCCTGGAAGTATTTGCTGACCTTCCTCTTGAGCTTGATGAGGACTATGATTCTATAAAAGCTGCTTTGATTAAAAAGTACAACCTAACTCCAGAGGTGTACCGCAAGAAGTTCCGGAGCGTAAAGCGAGGACCAACTGACAGCTACGCTGATACAGTAGGCAACTTACGGACTATCTTTCTACAGTGGACCCGAGGACTTTCTGTCAACAGCCGTGAGGACCTGGAGGATCTCATGATAAAAGATCAGTTTCTGCACATTTGTCCTGTGGATGTACGACAGTTTGTTTGTGACAGGGAGCCTAAAACTGCGGATGAAGCTGCGCAGATTGCGGACTCCTATACTGCCAACCGGATGCCTGAAGCCAAGATGGAAACATCCCCCCAAAGGTCCACCAGCTGGAAGGAAAAACAAGCCAGGACAACATCACAGCCTTCTGTCTCCAAAGTGGGTGAGAACATTACACTGATGGAGTCTATAAATCAGGGGGATATGCGCAAATGTTTTATTTGTAACAAAGTGGGTCATCTGAGGTCTGCGTGCCCAGAGAGAGGGGCAACTGTCTACTCTACAGTACCAGTAGTCATGCTGCTTTCTGGTGATATGGACAAGTTACAGCACCATATGCAGACTGTGATAGTGGGTGATAGAGTCACCCAGGGATTAAGAGACTCAGGGGCAAGTTATTCATTGGTTCGCCCTGAGGTTATAAACCCTAAGGACATCATTCCAGAAAAGACTTTGCCTGTGCAGGGGATAACCGGATGCCATCCAGGAGTGCCCGTTGCCAAGGTTTTTATGGACTGGGGTTCTGGTAGAGGTATCAGACAAGTGGGAGTGTCACAAGAATTGCCTGTGGATGTATTGTTGGGAAATGATTTGGGAAAAATGACAACTGTGTATGTGCCTGATGTACAACAATCATATGAGAAAATGGGCAGAAGCCCAAGGGGACTGGTCTGGGAAGGAGGACAGGATAGCAAGAGCAAGGCTATGCCTGCTCCAGAACCAGAGGTGTCCCAGTATGAGGAAGCTACGGGGGAGGGGGTGGTGAACAGGCCCCCAGAGATAACCCTGCAGTCAGCAGATATGGTGAAGGGTGTGAGAGGCTGCCAAGATGGAGTCTCTGAATCTGCACCTCAAAGCTCTAAGGTCCTGAGTGTGGATCTGGTGGAGGCCATTACTCAAGGAGAGGTCCTAGAGCAGACAAGAGGTGTCAAGATGAGTAAGGCTCAGAGCATGAGCCACAAAGATGCCTCTACTCAGACTGGGGAGATGCAGTGTGTCTATGAGCCAAAGACAGTGTGTACACTAGAACCAGTGCTGAGAGAGGAGACTGGGGAGATGCAGTGTGTCTATGAGCCACAGACAGCGTGTACACTAGAACCAGTGCTGAGAGAGGAGACTGGGGAGATGCAGTGTGTCTATGAGCCACAGACAGCGTGTACACTAGAACCAGTGCTGAGAGAGGAGACTGGGGAGATGCAGTGTGTCTATGAGCCACAGACAGCGTGTACACTAGAACCAGTGCTGAGAGAGGAGATTGGGGTCCACAGTGAGGTCGGGTTCCCAGTGATGAGTGTTGCCAGTGCAGTTTTGGGGAGCGATCAGAAAGGGGAGCAGGGGCATAGGGACTCTCAGGAGAGAGTTCAGTCAGTGGTCCAACCTAAGCCCTGTAGTATAAATGATAAAGAGAGGGACTCTAATAGCTGTACAGCTGGAAAACCAAAACACAATGTAACTGGGTACAGTAGTCCTACACTTAACTCCATTGGTATTTCATCCAGCAGGGAGAGGGTTAACCATTTCACACTTGGGAGAGGGGACACAGAACTTAGTGTTTCTGCAGCACAAAGCCATAAAGTCAGCAGGGGGTCCCAGCACAGCAGTGTACAAGTGACCAGGGATGATATTACTTGGCCTTATACACAGGACAAAGGACCAGGTGGTTGATGTGCACAGGTAATCACATCTTATGGCAATGATTTTTATGGTACTGAACTTCTGCAATGTATTATTGGTAATTGGCTTGGGAAAATTTAAAATGGCGTGGGTCATTTCAAATTTGCCCAATCTTGAAAGGGGGAGGTGTCAAGGAGATATTAATTGTGAATGTATAAGATTGGTTTAACTACAGGGTAATTACAAACTTTGTCTAAATATTTGGCATCTATTGAAGCGTCCAGGCAGCTTTTATGACATCCTGGAGCTTTAACAGCCTGATAACCTCTGAACTGAAGACTGGTCTGTTCAGACCCCAAAGGACATTTGGTCTCCCTACCCCCCCTCTTCTGCATCAGGATTTGGAAACAAAAGACTGTTTAAATATTCCTGGACTCTCCCCCCTCATTAAAACTTTGCCCAATCGTGAATGACCCTCTGGACTAATTAATGAATGGGAGGTTCTGAAATCTGAACCAAACTGAGAAGTTATAAAACAATATGAAATCCAAGAATTGGTGTTCACATTTTGGGGGCTGCTTGACAAGCTGAGTGTGTCCCTTATTTCTCCCACCTCCAGGGATCAGGATTTACTATAAGTTTGAAAGTTTCTGTTATTTTTCTCCCTTTTTATTTTATAACTGTTTTGCCGTGTTGTGTGTCATTTTATTTTGTAATTCTTTTGTTTTTAATATCTTTTTATGCACTGATCAACTTTTTGTAATTAAAGCTTTTCACTTTAATTTTGGTCCCTGTATGCTCTGCGAACTCATAGCCTTGTGAAGTGTGCTTAGCTGTGTGACTGCTAAAGTGCTGAGTGTGACAAGCTGACTGCTTGAGAGCAAGAGTTGATGTAGAGTGGGATACTTATTGGTCCCGGTATAAATGCAATAAGTGGTGGCAGCGGGTCTGGTCTGGTGCTGGAGCTGTATGAGGTGTGATTTAGGCTCAATTTGTGTCCTGAGTGAAAGGTGAGCGCAAGTTTGAGTAGGCTAAATTAACCTGTACAGTTGCACCCCACGTCACGTGACGAGGCGGCGGCGTCCTCACCGTGACAGCACATATTCGTACCATACCCACAAGGGAGTACATTGGGGAACATTTATCTTTTTTTTGTTGTTTTTGAAATGGTGTATTGATTTAGACCTTGTTCTCTGTATATGCCTAATTTAACAGTTTTCTAATGTTGTGATAAATGTCTCCAATGATCTTTTGTGTGTGATTCTTTTTATTTTGTCTAATTTGTCTTTAAACATAAATATGTGTGGATTATTTTATTAATTGCATGTTGCAATTTTTAACATCATGTTGGTTATTATCGTTGCAATAATAAAAATAAAATACAAAAATGTATACATGTTCCTTGAAACAAACCTAAAAATAACACAAGGTAATAATTTGAACTTTAATAATTAAAAATATGCAAATGGTCATTAAAATGTTAAATAAATGTTTAATGTTAAATATTTGTTTGTAAAGGCAGGCCAACAATTACAAATATAGTAAATGTGAAGATCAGATCTAAATAGATCATCTTTGAAATTAAAGGGTTTACCTGTATTCATTTATAGGGACTATATAATATAGTGTCAATATTGCTATATTTAACAAACAGGTAGACAATGGGATCATTTAAGCATGCTTTAAGTCATACACCTGCTCCAGGGTGGAGTGACTGCGTGATTTTTTTTTTGGGGGGGGGGAGGGGGGGGGAATCACTATAGTAAATCCATTGCTGCACGGTGTTGCACACCCACAAACAATGATACATTTGTTGCACTGGGAACAGAGTTAGGGGCCGCCCTGAGTCCATAGAGACACAGGAAGGAACTCGGACGCACAATCTTAGTGAATCGCGCCAGACCCGAATCCACGTCGGACATAGTTTACTGAAGGTGAAATTATCATTGTGGGAGACTTAAACTTTATCATAGACCCTCGGATAGATACCTCCTCAGGTAATGTCACAGTCTGTGTCGCCTTTTGTGCCTTCTGCACCAGGACCTTCTTGCCTTGTGCTTAACTGACATCTAGTGCATTCTCCATCCTTTGGATAGGGATTGCTCATACTTTTCACCAGCCCACCAAACCTATAGTAGAATAGACGCTTTCTGGGTAGGTCACAAATTATTAGGATGGCACCCCATTTCAACAATAGAAAATATAGTCTTGTCAGACCCTGCTCCAGTCTTCTTTGCTATCTTCCCTGTGGATTCTCTACACCGGTCTTGGGTGTAGAGACTTAATGATAATCTCCTTAAAGACTCTTTAAGTACAGTGGAGTTACGAACCACTGGAGTGTGTTTTTTTGCAGATAAGCAAGCAGATGACCCTACACCCCTCCCCTTTTGTGGAAATTCCCTAATGGAGAATTTAGAGGGGTATTCATCCAACGCGGCACTAGGTTAAAGAAAGAGAAGGCAGCCAAGATTACCTTGTTACTGCGCTCAATAAGCGAAATACGCCATAAAAGATAGTTAGACCATGAAGTCCTGGCCGCACTTACGGAGAAAGGGAAAATCTCCATTCTTTACTCGATCAGACTCACCTTCAGCATACGGCACAGTTCTCTCTTCTCTTTATGACCATGCCCATAAATACGGCCACTCCCTAGCCTGACTTTTAGATCTTCTCAGTATAGCAACTTATATCATGAAAATCCAGACCCAAGGTTGGGACAATCACTCACCACCCTCTTGAGATCCTGGCTGTGTAGAAACTGTCCATAAAACAACCCTTACAACCCTCTCATTGTAGCCTTTCACCAGGGTCTCATTCTGGAGAGGAAGAATTGTGGGTCCAGCAAGATGACCTCCAAAGATAATGCAGCCCAGTCCACACCTTCTCACTTTTCGTGTCGCTTTGAAATAGCGCTGAGAGCAGCATCTCTTTCGGGACTGCAGGATTTGGAGCATCTGGTCATATTTGGTGAACTCTGTCCTGGGGTGATGGTCTGTGTGCCCACAGAAATGGCTCTGAGTGCCACCTCTGGCACCCGTGCCATAGGTTTGCCACCACTGCTCTAGTGCTTTGAGATGTTGTGTGCTGACAATGTGCTTAGATTATCAGGGTCCAGGTTTATGTACACTTCTGAACATTCACTTGTATCTGACACATAGGAAGGGAGATGAGAGATGATGAGATCCATGAGATGCATATAACGTACAATGACATTCTCTGTTCTACTATCTCAGCCATAAAGACCTTAAAGACCTTATTCGCTGGCAGGATGTCTCTCTGTGTAGAGTGCAGAATGCACCAGATTCAGGATTTTTGGCGCACGTTCTTCATGAATCTGGCTCCCTCTGCACTGCCCCAACATAGTGCACCACTTTTTTTGGTGCACCTTTAACATAGGGTGTGCAAAGAAATACTGTCTGACTTTGCATGATAAATGTGGCGCACAGTTCGACTGAGCCCATTTCAGTGCACAAATTTGTGTTGCAAGAAAAATAGTGCAGCCACGCCACAAAACAGTTGTGTGCAAAAGAAATATGGCGCAGGCATGTCTTAAATACCTAAGCAAGCAGTTTGCACAACAAAGTATGCCAGAAAACTGGTGCAAGCGCCTCAGCAAATGTGGAGTTGTGAGTGTGTTTGAGTGTGTGAGCTCGTCTTGGAATGCAACAGGAGCTCACTGCAGCATCAGACAGGAGAATAATCTGTCCTGATCCCGGGGCAACCAAAATTGAATACGCCAGGACTAATAGCGACAGGTTGGAATTATATCTGTGAAATGCTGTAATTTTGTTAATAAGTGAATTAGATAATGTGTTTTATTGTTATCCTGAGTAAATTTAAGAATCTTGTCTTCGTGGGAATACCTCTTTACGCGTGTGGTTGTAAGCTCATTATTTTGATTGGTTGTTGTCTTTATAGATGTATAGTGAGTATTCCCACTTTCTTTTTATAGTAGTGGTTTATGGAGGTATTTGGGTGTACTACTCAACCGACATGTGACGTAATAGTACATCACATGCTGGGTGCATGGAGAGGGCTCATGGGCTGAGCCCTCTCCATAGTCGGTAAGTCTTTGCTGCATATTTGAACCACATTGTAGTGAATGAGGAGGAAAATCCCTATATACTGCCATACTGTAGTATGGCAGTATATAATAGGATCGATCAGACAACTTAGGGTTAAAGTACCCGAGGGAGTCTGAAAAATAGTAAAAATAAAAATTAAAAAAAAAAATTTGAAAAATTTGAAAAAAACCTACAAATTCAAATCACCCCCCTTTCCCTAGAACTGATATTAATATAATTAAACAGTAAAAATAATAAACACAGTAGGTATAGCCGCGTCCTAAAATGCCCGATCTATCAAAATATAATAAAGTTTTTTTCGCTGCGTTTAACCCCGTAACCAAAAATAGCACCCAAAGTCGAAAATGGCACTTTTCGGACATTTTGGTAAATATATATAATTTTCTAAAAAGTGATCAAAAGGTTGTACAGTCCTAAACATTATAGCATTAAAAGTGTCATCAAAAGTAGCAAAAAATGACACTACATACAGCTTCGTACACCGAAGTATTAAAAAAATTAGCGCCAGAAGATGGCAAAATAATTTTATTTTTTTTGTACAGGAGGTTTTAATTTTTGTAAATGTATGAAAACATTATAAAACCTATACAAATTTGATATCCCTTAATCGTAAAGACCCAAAGAATAAAGTCGACATGTCATTTGGGGCGTACAGTGAAACTCATAAAAATCCTAGCCCACAAGAAAACAGCGCAAATGCGTTTTTTCACCAATTTTACTGCATTTGGAATTTTTTTTCCCACTTCCCAGTACACAGCATGGAATATTAAATATTATCATTTTGGAGTGCAATTTGTTACGCAGAAAAAAAGCCACCACACAGCTCTGTACATGGAAAACTAAAAAAGTTATAGATTTTTGAAGGTGAGGAGTGAAAAATGAAAATGCAAAAACGGAAAAGGGCTGCGGCGGGAAGGGATTAATATCATGGGCAAGAATTTCTATTGTTCCACTCTGTCTGTTATCTATAGATACCGAAAAGGCATTTGATCAGGTTCAATGGGGCTTTGTGCAGGCTGCCCTTAGACAACTGGGGATGAGCACAGGATTCTTGGGTAAAATTGCGTCTCTATACTATAAACCCATGGCACAGGTCAGGATAAATGGCGCTATGTCCTCATCCCTGCCTATTCACAATGGCACTCGGCAGGGTTGCCCGCTGTCTCCCTTATTGTACGCCATTGTTATGGAACACCTAGCTGTGGCAATCCAAGAGAATCCAAACATATGAGGTGTGGGCGTGGGAAATATGTAGTGTAAAATTGCGTTATATGATGATGACCTCTTGGTATGTTTCCCAACCTCGGATCACATTACTGTCACTGCTCCAGGACTTTCAGCGCTACAGTCATATGAGCAATTTCAAGATCAACTATGCAAAATCCAAAGCTCTCAATATTTCTTTACCTCAAACTTCAGTTCAGCATGCTGTGGCACACTTTCCCTTTCGATGGTGTACAGACTCAATAAAATATTTGGGATTACTAATTCCATCTGATCCAGAATTACTTTACTTCCTCAACTATGCCCCGTTACTGGAGCGCACACTCTCTATGTATGACAAGAGGCTTGGTTTGGGGCAAATAAACGTCCTTAAAATGGACACATTGCCACGATGGCTTTACCTTTTTCAGGGTGCACTTCTTCTCCCTCCACCCTCTTTCTTAAGGTCTGCTCTGTATGGGGGTCTTCCAGACCCAGGGGAAGATGAAAGTTTTGACTTGCCCCAAATCCTCCGCAGGGGGTCTCTCTTATTTACAGGTGTATCATTGGGCAGCAATGCTTCAGTGCTTTTTGGACTGGACCTATAATACTTCTTCCGGAAAATGGGTTTCCCTAGAAAAGTTCATCCATACCCTTTAAAAACCTGCCCTGGATACAGGAAGAGTTGGCGCAGACACTAGAAATATACCCGAGCCACATTGATGCTCTGGAGAAGATTGCTCCACAGGGGCTTCTCTCTGGTCCCTTAGGTCCCTTAACTCCATTGTTATGGAACCCAAAGTTTCCACCCAGGAATCTTTTCTGGCCTGGCATTTATCGGATGGTCCACGCATGTGTATTATTTTGACGGACAGCTCCCTACCTCCCTGGTACTGTTCACCTATTTTACTGATGTTAACCTCTCCTGGCTAAAGTACTCACAACTGCAACATTTATGCTCGGGGAGATCAAGCTGCTTTTTGCTGTACCCTCACAGCATTTGAAGGAATGTTCATCCACTGTACATGTTATATATCAGATTTACTCCTTTTTGAAGGACAAATTGCACCCGGAAGAACCTGGATTCTTGGGAAAGTGGGAGCAGGAGCTGGGTGTTGAATTTCTGCTACAAACAAGCTATTCAGTTGAGGTTTCGGGCCAGCCTGGCGCAGATGTCACGATTCTTACACTTTCTCCAATGCTGTCTCCTGTGGTCTGGCATGCGCGTCCCCGTTCCCTATGGCGCATGCACGCTAGCTCTGTGAAATTTAAAGTACCAGCATGCAGCTAATTGGCGGCAGCCGATATCTGCCCTGATATATTGCCTGCCTCTTCCTGTGACCCCTGCTGGATCTTTGTGCCCTGTTGCAAAAGAGAGTGTTATATTGAGATTATTCTGATCTATCCGTTGTGACCTTTGCTTTGTCCCCAACTCCGATCCTGCTCCTGTCCTGACCTCCTGTCTGACTACGACTCTGATTCTACCTGCCATTTCTACATTTCTATACCTCGCATTGGCTACTATGGCAAGCAAGCCTGTGGAGCAACCTGGTGGTATCCCACCGCAAGTTCAACCCACTTTGCGGCGGGCTCTGGTGAACACCGGGTGCCACTTAGACTCCGCTCCCAGGTGTCGGTTTACATCATCACCAGTGGTTCAGTGGGTCCACCACCTCCGATCCTGACAGTAGGATCAGGCCATGAATCCCACCAAGGTTCCTCTACCTGAGCTGACCTCACCAACAACATATCTAAGCAGTCCAAGCAGACTGCAGTGTAGGCTCATCAGCTTAACCGGATTACCATCATCATGCAGCAATAACTGGCCGCCCAGCAGCGACCAGTTCCTGCAGCACCTTCCACTACAGCATCTTCAGCAGGACCCAGACTGTGGTTGGCTATGCTATTCAAATATGATGGAGACACCAAGTCGTGCAGGGGCTTCATCACCCAGTGCTCACTGCACATCGGGCTAATGACTACACAGTTCACCACAGAAAGGTCTAAGGTGGCATTCATGGTCAGCCTGCTCTCTGGGAAAGCCCTGGCATTGGCTACCTCTCTCTGGAAGAGTAATGACATGGTCACTGCCAACATCACTGTGTTCCTTGCTTAATTTTGATCCGTCTTCTTCCATCTTCTGCTGCCCTGTTGAACTTACGTTGGGGGAATTACATGGTTCAATTCTGCACTCTTGCCTCCGAGCTCTATTGTAATGAAGTGGCCTTGGCCACCACCTTTAAAAAAGGACTGGCTAGTCGCATCAAAGATGTTATGTCTTCACTGAGCAACCTCATCACCCTGGCCACTCAGGTTCTTGGAGCACCTGGAGGAGCAGCACCTTGAACAAGCGCAGAGCAGGACCTGTGGTCTGTCCCGTTTGGCTCCAGTCTTCCAAAGACCACCACAGCAGCCCTCATTGTCTGCTGCAGAGGTGGCCATGCAGGTGGATAAAGCTTGTCTGACACCCCAAGAGCGCTCCAAATGACGACACGAGAATCTGTGTCTCTACTGTGCCAGTTCAGAGCCCTTTCTCAGGACCTGTCCACAGCGTCCGGTAAACGCACACACCTATGGTTCTTGGGAGAAGCATCTCTAGGTGAGAGCGAAGCTTCCCCATGTCTGCCATACTCAGCTCTGGGACATGAAGCTAGTTTAAAGTTTCTGCCATCCTGGATTCTGGCTCTGCAGGAAACTTCTTGGATGCTGCCGAAGTCTCCCAGCATCATCATCCTGTGGTCCGTCTTTGAAAAGCCGCTGGTGATCTTGTCCATCATTGGGCAGATTCTCCGCGATCCGGTCTGGTACCGCAACGAGCCACTGTGCCTGCAAATTGGGACGTTGCACAAAGAAAGACTGTCGTTTGTGCTACTCCTATCTACATCTTCTGTTCTCCTGTGTCTTCCGTGGTTGTGACGTAATGCTCCTGTGCTCAACAAGCAGAGCGGGGAAGTTCTTAGTTGGGGATCTGAATGCCAGTTACGCTGTCTGGTGGCCCTTCATCTTGTGTTCACCATGTCTTCTCCGATTCTTATATGGACTTTCCTGATGTCTTCTCGGAGAAGCAAGCAGAAACCCATCAACATCGAGTCTCTGGTTACCCTATTGAACTTTTGACAGGCATGTCCCCTCCACGGGGTCGGGTGTACCCACTTTCCATGCCTAAAACTGCAGCTATGTCAGCCTATGGGAAGGAGAATCTGCAGAGGGGGTTCATAAGCAATTCCTCTTCTGCTGGTGCTGGGTTCTTCTTCGTTGCCAAGAAGGATGGTTCACTCTGTCCATGTATTGATTATCGCGGTCTTCACCAAATTAGACCTACGCGGGGCATATACTCTTATCCGCTTTCACGAAGGTGACAACTGGAAGACTGCCTTCAATACTCGTGATGGACAATTCGAGTATCTTGTCATGCCATTTGGACTCTGTAACGCACTAGCCGAATTCCAGGAGTTCGTTAACAACAATTTCATAGACTTGCTTTATACTTGTGTCGTGGTCTACCTGAATGATATCTTGGTGTTCGCTGCTGACCTCGAGTCCCATCATGTTTATGTACGACTAGTCCTCAGGCATCTAAGGGACAATCACCTTTATGGCAAGCTCGAGAAGTGTCTATTCCACCAAAAGAGTCTATCTTTCCTCGGGTATATACCGTATATACGCGAGTATAAGCCGACCCGAGTATAAACCGAGACCCCAAATTTTACCACCAAAAACTGGGAAAAACTATTGACTCGAGTATAAGCCGAGGGTGGGAAATGCATTGGTCACAGCCCCCCCCCCCCGTATATAGCTAGCATGCCCCTAGTAGTATATAGTCAGCCAGCTCCCAGTAGTATACATCCTGCCAACACCCAGTAGTATACAGCCAGCCAGCCCTTAGTAGTATGCAGCCACCAGCCCCCTGTAGTATACAGCCAGCAGCCCCCTGTAGTATACAGCTAGCCAGCCCCTAGTAGCATACAGCCAGTTTGCCCCTAGTAGTATTCAGCCAGCCTTCCCCCAGTAGTATACGGCCAGCCTGCCCCCAGTAGTATACAGCCAGCCAGCCCCTAGTAGCATACAGCCACCCCTAGTAGCATACAGCCAGCCTGCCCCCAGTAATATACAGCCAGCCTGCCCCCATGAAGTATACAGCCAGACAGCCCCCTTTAGTATACAGCCAGCCAGCCCCCAATAATATACAGCCAGCCAGCCCCCATGTAGTATACAGCCTGCCAGCCGCCAGTTGTATATAGCCAGCCCCCAGTAGTATACAGCCAGCACCCAGCAGTATACAGCCTGCCAGCCCCCATGTAGTATACAGCCAGCCCCTATGTAGTATACAGCTTTGCAGCCCCCATGTAGTATACAATCTGCCAGCCCCCAGTAGTATACAGCCAGCCCTTAGTAGTATACAGGCTGCCCCCCCTCCCCAGCACTTAAAAAAAAACAACTTATATACTCACCCTTCGATGTCGGCGCGGCTCCCCGATGTCGGCATGTCCCGTCTGCTTTCTTCCCCGGGGCTCTTCTTCTTTCTTCTGTCATGGACGCGGCCATTTTTCTTCCAGCAGGCACATACTATGACGTCATAGTATGCGACGGCCAGGAAGAAAACATGGCCGCGTCCATGACTGAAGAAAGAAGACAGAATAAAGAAGAAGAGCCGCGGGGAAGAAAGAAGAAGGGTGAGTATATAAGTTTTTTTTTATTTTTTAAGTGGGTTATTTTTTATGTGGGTTGAGACTCGTGTATAAGCCGAGGGGACGATTTTCAGCACATTTTTTGTGCTGAAAAACACGGCTTATACACGAGTATATACGGTAATCTTTGATGAATCCCACAAAATTGTCAGCGGTACTTTAGTGGCATCACCCAGTGGGACTTTGTGCCATCCAGAGAGATTCCTGAGCTTCGCCAATTACTAACGGCAGTTGATATCACATTTCTCCTCTTTCATTTCTCCCATTGTGGTGCTAAGCAAGAAAAACGCCAATCCTAAGCACTAGCCTCCAGTGGCTAAAGTAGCTTTCTTCAAGCTTAAATCTGCCTTTGCCTCTGCTCCTATTCTCACTCAGCCTAATACGGAGAAACCATTCCTGCTAGAGGATGACGCCTCCTCGTAGGAGCTGGTGCCGTTCTCACCCAGAAAGGGCCCAAAGCCTGAAATCTCACTTGTGGCTTCTTCTTGAAAACCTCAGCCACAGAGAAGAACTACATCATAGGTGATCGGGAATTTCTGGCCATAAAACTTGCCTTGGAAGAGTGGCATTATCTTTTGGAAGAAGCTCGTCATCCAGTCTGTATCTACAATGACCACAAAAATCTCCTGTATCTCCAGACCGCTCAACGCCTCAATCCAAGACAGGCTTGTTGTTCCCTCTTTTTTTCTCGCTTCAATTTCCTGATACATTTTCATCCAGTATAGAAGAATGTCAAAGAATGTAATGCCTCCGATGTTATTGGGGATGAACCAGCTTAACATATCGTTACTCCTGAATGACTTGTTATTGCCGCTCCTGTGGATCTACGGCAAATTCCTCCTGGCAAGACCCATGTCCAACCTGCTCTTCGGAAAAAGAATTTTATTTTGGGGACATTGCTCTCATGTGGCCGGACATCGTTTCTACTGGTGGCCAATTCTTGTTAAGGATGTACGACACTTCCTGCACTTCCTGTGCCTGGAAGAAGTTGTCACGTGTCAAGCCTGCAGGTCTGCTCCTGCTACTGCTTATATGCGCTGACTGTGGATGTGTCCATGAATGGAGCGGATCTTCACCATCTTCTGGTAATACCGTCATCTGGGTGGTCACAGACCGTCAATCTAAAATGTTCCACTTTGTTTCTCTGCCTGGTCTACCGTCAGCTCCTCAAGCTTGCCAGCTTTCTACACATCTTCTGGCTTCATGGACATCCTATGCACATTGTCTCGAACCGAGGGGTCCAGTTTGTTTTCAGATTCTGGCATTCCTTGCGCAACCAACTAAGTAAAGCTGGACTTCTCCTCGGCCTATCATCCGCAGTCTAACAGGCAAGTGGAGAGAGTCAATCAGACTCTCGGCTGCTATCTATGGCACTTTATTTCCACTCGACAGGATGACTGGTCCATCCTGTTACCTTGGACATAATTTTAAAGGTGCCACTCCCTTCTTTGTTGTTTATAGACATCATCCACACCCACCTGTTCCTCTCTCCATGTCTTCTGCCATAGAAGAGTTGGTACATGATCTTAAGTCCATCTGGGTGCAAACTTGTCAAGTAAGCAGACCATGGAGAAGTTCACTTGTGGTTTCTTTTTAAAGGTACTCCAGCTTATGTTGCCCTATTTGCCTGAACTTTTATATTGTTGGTGGGATGACCCTGCCCTTACCTTTTTTTTTCTACTATTCTAGTTTTTTATAGTTCTTATGAGCATCACTTATATAGGATAACGTATAATGATTGGAAAGTTAGTGTGTTTTGCATTGCGCAAAAAGAATATGTTATAACGTCTGTTCTCTATTTGTGACACCATATTTGTTTGCATACTAATTTTTCTATACATACTGTTCTAAAGCAGTTAACTGATCTTGTTTTTCTACATGGGTATTATTCATAAACTTCATTTCACAGTGTGCTCAATGAAATCCAGCAGCATCGCCTGACCCAAGTTTCTTTGTACCAGACTATGTATGAAATTCTATAAATTGCTAAATATACCATTTAAAAATATGGTCACACAAAAGTGCCAAACACTGATCAGCTACAATAAAAATATAAAATATTGTAACCCAATATAAATAATGAATAACTGTTTTTAAAAGGAACCTTTAAAAAGTGGTTCCCTCCACCCTCGGGAAACCGCTCCGTCATGCATCTATTTCAAATTAAATAAACACCCACATCCCTCCTATTTGAAATAGAGCGATGATGGAGTGGTTTCCTTAGGGTGAGGGGAACAACTCCTCACTGGCCACTCCAATGGGATACTTCTCTGCAGAGAGAAAGGCAAACTTTCATCTAACTTTTCTTTTTATCAGAAAAAGCCAGTTTTATTATAAAAAATACTTTGGCAATGTGCACCCTATTCTCTATGGGGACATAAGGCAACCAGAAAAATGGCTCCTGATGGCAGGTTTCCTTTAAGTGTAACTATGTTAAAATATATATATACATGATTATTTAAACTAATCAATAGCTCATGTGATGTAGGGCAACTTTGCCTTTTACTTTCATCATGTATGTCCAGCAGTTTCTATGTTATCCTCCTTTCTCTGTTCTGATGTGTACTGTGAGACTGTAGATTGTTTAACAAAGAAATTCTACATACTGCTGGAGGGCTGAGAAGGGCTGGTAAAAATCATTATGAAATCGGAGTTACACCTTATGTCCCCCGGCACAAGATGTAGAATTTAGGATACTGCACACAGGTCCGAATTCACTTCTATGGATTCATGCACCAGACTGTGGATTTCATGGCCCCATGCATGAGCAGACTGCCTAAGACTCAATAGATAGAGCAGGTCCTATTCCTGTTTATGAGTGGAGTTCACCTGCGGATAAAACGTGGGATGCAGACAAGAGTCCACGTGACCGTTATTGTGTCCTGTATAACTGCAAACTTTGTGTACAGGTAACCTAGTAGTGGAAAACCAATAGAAATATTCTGGCATTTATTCATATTTAGTGAATACTCTTAAAGGGGTATTCTCATTACAGCAACTTAATTCAACTGCTATATATATACAATTTCTTAATTGTGTGAAGATAATTTCCAGTAAATGTAGTCATGTTATCCCTTAGAATATGGGATACAGTATTCATTACCACAAAAAGGCTGTAGGGGTCTGGTAGAACGATACCCTCTCATAAGCTCCGGAGGTAGTGGATCCGGCGAATAAAAGGAGGGTAAACAAAGAGAGACAAGAGGCGCTAACCTTGTGAAGTGTGTTGGACTAGCGTGAAGCTGTAGAGAAATGTGGCAGTATCGCCGCTCACCTTATCCAGGGAGTGTAAAGCGTGTAGCAGCCAGTAGTTTCCTGATGTCCGCTTAACCCGATCCAGAAGACGGGATGGCAGTGCAGCAATGTGGGTGTCCAATAGAGAAGCAGGAAAAAGTCGGTGCTATTCAGAATTCAGAAAAACCTCTAGGATCCAGTGATTCTTTAGGTTCCAAAAGTCTGAGGTTTTAAGTGCTAAAACAAATTGTACAACGCCTTCGTCAGGTATATAGTGACATCATTACAGGAGCGTTTATATACACAAATCCTAAGAATTTGATAGGTGCACCGGGATTAGCCTGGGAAAATGCATCAAGTTACGTAAAAAGAGTTAATAGAACATATTAGAAATAAACATATGATGACAGAATTAAAAGACATAATTGGCCATAAAATTCATAAAATTTCATATTTCTTGATATTTTATTAATTTTATGGCCAATTATGTCTTTTAATTCTGTCATCATATGTTTATTTCTAATATGTTCTATTAACTCTATTTTCGTAACTTGATGCATTTTCCCGGGCTAATCCCGGTACACCTATCAAATTCTTAGGATTGTGTATATAAACGCTCCTGTATTGATGTCACTATATACCTGACGAAGGCTCATGTACTGAGCCGAAACGCGTTGTACAATTTGTTTTAGCACTTTTTACCATTCATAAAATAAAACCTCAGACTTTTGGAACCTAAAGAATCACTGGGTCCTAGAGGTTTTTCTGAATTCTGAATAGCGCCGACTTTTTCCTGCTTCTCTATTGGACACCCACACAAAAAGGCTGTGAGATGTGCAGAAACTCCCTGACATTGCATTTGCAAAAACAATGTATTTCTTGCTCAATCATTCCAGTATTGGAAGTCATATCCAAGCATAAAAATCTCTAAGGGACCATATGACTACATTTATTGGATATTATCTTCACACAGGGACTTAGGGCATAAGTTCAGGACGATGACCTCAAAGGTAGTTTTAAGAGGACAATGTACCTCCTGTACCTGACACATCAATCAACCTCCCTCCCAGCACTCATGGACACCTTAAATTTATTTGGACATTTTAGCAATTACAAAGTAAACATCACCAAAAGTGCAGTCATGGGCATAGTCCGTTCACCCTCCTTGATTGGGCATCTGAAAAGTGCCTTTCCCTTCTCCTAGCGCACGGATCCCCTTCCATACCTAGGATATCCATGTCCCATCAGACCTAAGCGCAATATGCTCTCGTGGATGGGCGGAATCACGTGAGTTAAAATAACCACTCTGCCCAGGTTTCTATATTTGCTTCGAGCTATTCCCCTAACCATGCCAAAAAATTTTTTTCAAACTGACAGGGCTCCTAAATCACTTTCTCTCCCCCCTGCGGGATAGCTAGGGTGACATTGATACGCAGGAAACCACAGGGTCGACTGGAATTACCAGATTGCAGAGGTTACTATGTAGCTACGGTACTGGCAAGGATCCTTGATTGCTTCCATAACAGACAGAATAAATTATGGGTTCACCTGGAGGAACAGCTTTCACCCTTCCCTTTTACAAACTTGCCCTGGCTTCCAGTACATGCAATAGATCACCATCTGTTCAACCTGCCCCTTATAGCCTCCAAAGTACTACTGATGCTCAAAAGGATGGACTCTAAAACTGGACTCCAGGAAACCGATGGACCACTGATCACTATCACGGATAATCCTGACTTCCCATCAGGCTGAACGACTATCCATCGCTATTATCCCCCCAATCACTTATCTTTACTCCTTAAACTTAGCCCTTAGACCATTCCCTACCCTTCTTCCCAATCCTGGTTAATTTGTGTTCAGCTATACCTTTTTGATGGATACACATCTACTTAGCCTGACCCATCTGTACTTGCCTCTTGAGTCATATGGTCAGTATACCGATACATAGGTCCACGCAACTGAGATAAACACATGAATAAACACACCACCAAAGACCAAAGAGATGATTATCTGCGTAATATGTGTTCTGTCTTTAACCTTATATTTCTGTTAATTCACTGTTTTAATATGGTTTGTATAGTGATATATTGAGAACATTGTCTGACCTGTCTGCCTACTGTTATTGACAACGCTTACTTGCCAGTGTGCAAGACTATGGTGCCATGCTCCAATGTTCTTATTTTGCTGGTCAATCGCTTAATAAAGGAATGTTTAAAAAAATATTCCTTAGTTTATCACCCCAGACAGCCCCTAAATAGTTTTACTATATACAGCCCCTCATAGATACAGTATATTACACACAATCCCTCAGTTTTATTATATACAGACCTCATAGATTAATTATAAACCGTCCATTATAGTTTTAGTATATATAGGCATTTTTAGGTGCAACACCACCTTATAGGTTTCATTCAGTTATTGGGTCCCATCCAAACATTCACTAGTGACCTCACACCCTTGAAGCACCTATACACAACCACATCAGCCCCAAGCCATTTCATTTCTCTCATCTGCAGATAGCTGCTAGGAAACAGTACAAAGAAGTCTGGTGTTCCATATCAACTAGCTTTGGAGTTGAAAAAAACTTTTTTTCTTCTGAGGATTGGCGTAAAGCCTCTGTTTTGACACATAGGGGCACATTTACTTACCCGGCCCATTCGCGATCCAGCGGCGCGTTCTCTGCACAGGATTCGGGTCCGGCTGGGATTTAAGATGGTAGTTCCTCCGCCGTCCACCAGGTGGCGCTGCAGCGCCGAAAATAATCTTAACGCCCCGGAATGCACCATCCCATAGAAGGTGAAGGTGAGCGCTCCCCAAGCGACACATTTTCGGTTTTTAAATGCGGCGGTTTTTCCGAATACGTCGGGTTTTCGTTCGGCCACGCCCCCCCCATTTCTGTCGCGCGCATGCCGGCCCCGATGCGCCACAATCCGATCGCGTGCGCCAAAAAACCGGGGCAATTCATGTACAAGCGGCGCAAATCGGAAATATTCGGGTAACACGTCGGGAAAACGCGAATCGTGCCCTTAGTAAATGACCCCCATAGGCTTTCCTTTTTAGCACAACTCTAAGAAATGAACGTCAAGATTCTCTCCAGGTGGAAGGGTACTTACTGCAGGTATTCTAGGATATTTCCTTCTTGAGGTGTAACGGGGCATGTGGTTCTATGTTACATATTTGGTGGGCCTGTCTGGGGCTTAAAGATCTGTGGAATGCTTTCTTTAATAAGCTATGGTCAGATATTTGGAATGGTCAGATATTGGAATGCTTTCTTTAATAAGCTATGGTCAGATATTGTTTCTGTGATTCCTGAAATGCAGCTTCTGTCTATGATCCCTGGCTCTATCTCCTCAAACAAAGGTTTCTTAAGACTTTGGGAGGATTTATCATAGTCAGGTTTCTTTGTCCGCCATGCTACTTTTCTAATTTTCAGCTGATGTGACAAATTTGTCCTCCTCATTTTTTTTGGCTGCTACTTCTCTCCACTAAATTGAATCTAGATTAGCGACAATTTTAAAAAGCTGCAATGTGTTCGCCCACCACAAACCTAATGTTCTTTATCCAGAGGGGAAACCTCTATAATATTTGGGATATTTGATCTTCAAGTTAACAAAGTGTACGTGAAAACATTTTTGTAGTGTTTGAGTGCTTAGAATCTGCCAAGAAGAGCCTAATGTGCTTACAGAATAACGTAGTCATGAAAGGGTGTACTCTGGTTTTCCACAAAGTTTAGATAGGTGGCATATCATATCCATATAATTTTATGGACCCTGTGAATAACATGTATTATCTACTAGCTGCTCCCTTTTGTACCAATAGATGATATTTCTAACTTCAATTAAGTTAACTGTAGAGATACAGATCTCAACATACAAAAACAATCTTGCAAAAGCAGATGGATGATTTTCATATTTTTTTACTCGGAATGTGCTCAGTTGTGAATATTTGGCTTTTCAGCTGTCCAAAAATATGGTTGTCTCAAAAATGAGTCATCATCACAAAAATGTAAAACATTTTAAATGGGTCTTAAGTTAAAAATTGACATCTTGTGTTGCCTGGAGCTGTGAATAAACAGGGCTGCTTCAGTAGAAAAATACTGACAGCGGTGTCATCAGGAGGGGCCAAATTTTGGGAAGGGTCATCCTAGATCAAGACAAAAATTGAATATTATTTTAATATTAGATATAACTGAGTCTCCTACTGATAAAAAACAATAAGTGCAGTCATTATAGAACCCCAGGAATTAACTGCTTTGTTATGTAACGTTACACTCACCTTTACTGCAGTCTTTACTTCATGTTTGGTATAATAAAAATGAACAAAAATTATCTGGGTGAAAAACTTCTCCATAGCAGTGGTGAAGGGCGCTGAGTTGTAACATGTAAAATATGCTACACGTTTGTAATACTCCATGTGATCTATAAATATGCATCAGCCAATAAAAGGACACGACTTTCTCCATGCCAATCATCTTTACAGCAATAATTTATAGTGGGGCACGGAAGAGAATAAGACAGGGACGATTGACTCCCAAAGCCATAAGTGATTAAAGAACATGGCACCCAATCTTGGAATTAGTTTGAAAAGTGCTAGAGGATTAAAGGTGGATAAGTAGCACAGGGGGTTTATTGTTTTAGCAAGATGGTAAAACTAGATAATATAAGATTCATTTTTATCAGTAGTCGAAGCCGTACCTCTTACTGCGATCTTTGGAATATCCTTTACTAATGTCAGGCAAAACACCTAGTGTTGTGCTTACCTAAAGTTTCTTGTATAAGAAATATTCCATTTGTTATGTTGGCAATCCAGTTGGCTTGTGATACTGTTCAGTTTTCATGTCTTTGGATCATGCTGCAGTCATACTGTAATTGTGAACACTCTTTACAAATCATCACTGAAGTTAAACCTTTACAACGGTAACACATCAATTGACCATCATATAAAAATATGAGTTTTCTTTATTTGGAATACGTTTTCTACTCTCCTGTGATACAGTATAAATACATTCTATAAATACTGACCCCAGGTGCCCCTCTGTGTCACAAAACTGTCAATTGAACCCATGGCATCCCTTCATGTCACAAAACCCATGTCCCAAAATCATGGAAAATGGTAGAAAAGCTGAAAAGGCGTTGGATCCCAGTTGGAGGAAGAAGTGGGAGGGGGAGCAAACATCTATGTGAGTATTCATGTACAACAGTTTGTTAGTGTTCCTGTGTATGCATATATATATGTATATATATATATATACACACACATACACAGGTATATACGCATACATATACCCACATACATGCACAAACTATTTGTTCTACACCCATTTACAAACATACCCAAGGAGAGAGAGGTGGGAACCTTTGTGTATGACATATTTTTTATGTAAAAATAGTATAAGATGTTTCTGCTGCCATGTCAGTCAATGTATACACCCAACATTTTAAGATCTCGGATACATATTAAGCTGAAAGTTCTAACTTGATGAGTTGAAACCCAAGTGGGATTGAAATCCAAGCCACTTATATTGTCTTTCATGATACATTAAGACAGGAAAGGTCGCTTCTAGTCCCCATTCACATCTATGAATAAAAGATAATAAAGAGAATAACAAAATAAGTCTCTTCCTAAAGTGTTTACCCAAACTCAGAAAAACAAGTCATCTGACCACACCAATAGCTTCAGCTCCGACTGAAGAGAAAGTTTGTGAAATTTGGCACAATTCAACTGTTTCTTGAGTTTTTGAAAAAGAAAATCAGTGTACCAACCTCAGAGGTGTCGTTCATTTTTAGGACATGTGTATCCTACACAGCTATTGACTGGATGCATATGCTAAGAGTTGTAGTCCAATATTAACCAAAAAGAGACTACCTAAGCTGGGAGAAAAGGCCAATGACTGCACTTGTTTGATGATGGCTAGCGTATTATAATTGGCACTGGGAGGACAAAGGTAGTATACTAACCAGGGAATATATCAACCCTATTCCGAAGCTGATAAGAATTTGGCACATATTTGGGATAGAGCTCATAGAGATAAAGATAATTGGGTCAATGAGCATGGTTCTTTATTTTGCAACTAATTATATTTAAAAATATGATTTACATCATACCTAGGCTAGGCTAAAGAATACTTTTCTTCTGCAGCAGCTTATTTAGACTGTTTTTTCAATTTCAAAGAATAGCTTTGTAGTAAACTTAGATGACATTTATTTCTGGAAAGGGATAGGAAAATACATTAGGCTTGTCTCCCTCCCTCGTTCCTCTTCTTCAATCACAATCTCCTTCTCCTATACATTTTTTTTAGTTGCAGACCATTATCAATAAGGTCAAGCCGTTTCCTCAGCTAAGCTTCCTTATCTGTCTATGTGCCTCCAATAGGGTAAAAGCACTTTAGAAAACAAGAGCACAGAAGAAGTGCGTTCTTGATGGGTCTTGGCTGAACAGACCGTTTCCATCATAATAGAAGCAGAGCCCTACATCGGTCCCCCCTTCCTCTTTGGGGGTATGGAATGTGTCATTTCAACATCTTCTTCCTTGCCTGAGACACCTTACATAAATTTATTGGTCCAGGCAAGGAGGAAGTGCAACATGGTGGGGTGCTATACTCTAGTGGTGGAGTGTGAGTGGGGGAGGCCAGTGCTGTTGAAGCCTGCAGAAAATGTGTTGTATGGATGAAGGCTTTGTAGTCCCACCAAAGAATTTGGAATCATGGTAATGGTGTTTGGTGTCATGAGTGGAATATCATCTGGAGAACGACGTAACGTAAGTGTGTAGTCAGGAAGAGTGGCCATTCGTATATTATCATGGCTGGGGACACCTCCTCCTTCACAATCAGGATGTCCAGCATTTATCTGTAGAGAATTTATTTCCTCAGGAGGTACAGGGCTGTGTGTTGGATCCCGCGTGGCTGAGGCACGCTGTGGACTAGGCTGCCGCTGTGTGTCTTGACGACGTTTATCATTGCGGTAGTAGAGTGCAGCAAAAGCCAGCACATTAAGAAACAAAAGAGAGGCTCCCACTGCAATAGTGACACTGAGTTCAGTAGAATAGTCCCTTGGATCCTGTATCAAAACTGAGTCCTGGTCTGGGTTCCATTTGGGTGCTGGACCATTAAGAGTTGGAGAAATAGCTGGCTGTTTAGTACCCCAAATCTTGGGTCGGCGGGTAATATGAGAATTTTGGGTTGTGTCAGATGGTGGCACCTTTGTGGTAGTTGAAGTATAATGAAACATATCATGTAGGTTGTAGAGGTGTGGAACAAGGTGTTTCCAAAATGCCACCTTAGTAGCCCGGTAGTGATCTCGAACACGTGGTTTTAAGCCAATGTGTAGATAGTGCTGTTCACGTGGATTGTATTTAGACCATGCCACTTCCTCAAATCGATTTGCTTTTGTGTGGATGAACTTGGTGTCTTGTGGAACAGGCTTATTAGGGTCCCTGGAAAATATAATTAGGAATATAAGTGAATAAATCTATTTAATAAAAAAAAGTCTAAAGACTGATAGTAGAGACAGAAATTGGTACCAATATTATGATATTAAATACGGAAGTTATGTCACTTAGACTGCCGCTGGGACTATAGACAATTGTTTCTATACTGTAAAGGCTCCTTCAGCCAAGCATGTCCATTGTGTAAAATGTGGACAAGTGATGTCTGTGTGTCTATTGTATCTGCCTCCCTTTTTCTCCCTACAGTAAGTCATTTGTTTTTTTCACCTCCAAAAAATAAATAGAAATAAATAGTGTATGCTGCTATTTTTTTCTCACATCCTTTCTAAATTGAAACAAATGGACAAGTTAACAGATTCATAGTTTAAAACTCAATGGGACCGTATGCTATCCGCAAAAGAAAGGATAGCACACGGACATCAGTAAAGAATGTGTGAATGAGCCTTTCTTCAATCCTTGTTCTCCCATATCTATTCTCAGTAAAAGATATAAAACATGCATCTTTATTTCCTTACCCTGTTTTGGCAAAGTTGGTCCAGTAAGTCATGACTACAGCACTTAACATCACATCGTTCTTTGAAAAATTGCATGGAAATAAATCTGTTGGACCCACCATGGGGACACCAAACACATAGGGCACCTCATCTCCATGGGCTGCATCAGACCACGGTGGTTTCATCAGGCTCTGGCAGTGATGATAAAAGGCATAAAAATATGTTGGTGAGCCATAACGGGCATGTAAATCAGCAGTCACTACAGATGGCTCTACCCACTGGTGGTCAGTGAATAAAGCAACTAAGGTCTTCCGACGGGTCTCAGGATTGTCACGGTCTGCCCAATCAGTGTACATGAACTTAATGGTCTCACGAAGTGTGTCTTTGCCCTCTGGGTATCCATATAGATTATCCACAAAGTTTGAAACCGAGTAATCAAAATCACTCCCGGAAACACCATCTTCTGCATCCACCACATTCTCTACAAACTTGAGCCCTTCACCTTGGTTGACTCCCAGCATTATATCATAGTTGAGAAATTCTCCTTGCTCCATGAGAATTTCAGGGTCATCTGGAATGACATCTCCATCAATTACTGGACCAAAGGCTACATGATACCGTGCTGGTTGAATATCTTGTTCCACAAGCTCTTTGGCATTTTTCTGGCGAAGGCAGTCAACCATGTCGACGGTGTCTAGAACATTACAGCCTACTTTCTCTGCAAGCAATCGTGTGTATTTTACAGGCTGGTAGTTAACTGCCCAGCTGGAAAGAGCTGACCCGCTCTGTATGATAGCTCTCTGGAACAACCCTGTTAAAGAGACCAGACAAACTCATGAAAATGTTTGCACCTAACATGGCACAATTTCCATTAAAATGATGTCCATTTTTTCTAAACTGTACCTCTACAATTACTGTTATAACATCCCTACAATATTGCATACAGAACTGCCTTTGAAGTGGGGTTTTCTGGTTTTCATCTCAGCATCAGACAATGTGATGCAGAAAGATAGACACAGATATAAAGAGATCAGCAGCCCAACTTCCTGCCCAGCTGGTCTCAGTGTGTGCCAGGGAAGAAACACAGCACAAGAGGATCTTTCTAAAAAGGAGAGATGGAGGAAAATCAATGGAACCAGAGAAGAGTAAAGGGAGAAGAATTAGGAAAAAAGGGAGTACAAAGGTTAAGAAAATGGAAGATGTGATGTTCATGATAGAAGGAATATTGTAGTTGCTGCTTTATTATAATCACAGTAAATTGAGGTTAACTCTAGTTTCCATTTTGGAATTATACTTTGCCAGTCATTAGGGGATTTCTTTCAGTTTCTGAAACAGTTTCAGAGATAGGGAATTTTAAAAATTATTATAATTCCCAATATATGGTGAAAAGTTTTGATTAAAATGATAGTCACAAGCAATTAATAAAAGTTATATAACAAAAGCAATAAATTCACTATATTACTTCTAATGGCATATTTGATATTCTTTGACTGGAATATGGCTTAAAGAGGAAAAATATGGTCCATAGTGTAAACAATGGCATCCCTCTCCATAGGCTGAATGTGGTACTGCATCTCAGCTGCGTTAATTTTAATAAAGCCAAAATGCAATACAAGATATAACCACTGGATGTGACTATAACTGTAATTGGAAGTAAGAAACCATATTTACTTCATAGAATACATGGTAAGAATAGTGATAGGATGTCAGCTAAATGTAAGTAATGTATAGATGAAAGTAAAGATAAATGATGGTCTAGGAAACTAAAACATGGCATATAAATGACAAGGCTGCTCCTGTATCAATTTTTTCAGTACCTTAAAAACTGGCCCCAAACAGAGACATCTGGTGATGTAGTCATGGATTTATGTCAGGTGATCCAGAGGCCTTCAATGTTGTGAAACAGACACACAGACATGGAGTTACGAAGTGTAATCATGAAACAATGGTATAACGGGATGGTTACTAGATGGCGTTTAAGGTGTAGAGAAAAGATACAAATATTAAATACACAACTATAAAATCATACCACAGGAATCCTGGTATAATGCTAGGACGAATGTCAATGCAAATTCACTTTACCTTCTGAGTGATGAGAGAGGGTGAGGAGACTGACACAAGAGGCTCCAATGCCTGATCCAAACACTGTGATTCTGCGAGGGTCACCTCCAAAAAATGCAGCATTTTCGCTGACCCAACGGAGTGCCTGAATTTGATCAAGAAGTCCATAATTTCCTTTAGCTGCCTGATCTCCAGTACTTAAGAATCCTGCGAAGATAAATCCATAAATTCAGCAATGTAAAATATGACAATGTCTTCATGCATTGCTTCACTAGCTAGTATTATAGAATGTATCTAGATCTGAAAAGGTTACACTGACACATTGCAGAATTGTTGCAAAACATTTTGCAACCAAACCATTTGTTCTCTAGACGTGAATGTGGCTGTTTCTTAGGCATGTGATTTTATGACCATGCTTCAAAAAAAAAATAGGACAGAGGTTGGGGGAACATTTGCAACAAATATGTGGCATATTAAAATTTATGACCATGGAGCTCCAGTAGGCTTTGACTGGGCAGCCAAGGATCGTAGAAAACCATACCTGACCCAAACATACCTGTACTTAGTGATGGGCCCCTGACACTTGGTCATTGGCATAACAATGCACGTGCCTTGCAGGTTTGTAAGTTTCTTCCCCCACCCTCCCTCTGTCGCTTCCGAGAGCCAGTGACGTCTACTAAGGATTTCTGTGCTATATCAAGACCACCTCCAGCATCAGCATACAGGTATGTTTGGGTCAGAATGACCATTTTGAAATGGTAGATTTCCTTTAAATGTAGCCAAATTCTTGGAAATGTCCATAAAAAACTGGTTGGAAATTTTGGTTGAAAAAAATGCATGACATAATATAAAAATGGAGGCACATGTTGATAGCCTGGAGATAGTATCAGAAATCAAAATTTTCTTTAGCAGGGTATCCAATGTAAAACACATAGATAGAAGTTAAGCACTATACAGTAGGACTGACGTTACAGAATTACAACTTTCTGTTGACATTTTACAACTTTCATATGTAGAAAAAAAATAGTATGTGATTTGGAAAAACCTGGGAGGGAAGTAATGACAGAGCTAGGGGGGGGGGCAGTAAATTAATGAAATGAACTCCCCATCGCTAACTCATAATTTTGATATTAAATGCTTGAAGGAAACCATTATCTTTGATGGTGCCCTGAGGATGACAAATAAATAGACTTGTTAATTATTGCATTTTATTCAACAATTACATATGCATAAAGCCAAAGGCAAAGGTAGAGACACAAGCAAATGATGGAAGGTAAATACATGATACAGAGATGGAATATAGATTAGATTAACTAATCTAATTAGATTTTATAAAAATGGATACCAACCCAGAACTCCCACACGATAGTTTAAAGTAATGACTATCACATTGCCATAGCTAGCCAGTACACTTCCGTCAATCATATTCCCACTGCCCTCCATGTAGGATCCTCCATGGATGTACACCATCACTGGTTTGGCCCCTGTGTCCCGGATATCTACAAAGTGAGAAATAAAACATAATAGAGTCTAAATATATTGCTGAGTTGAGATAAGATAAGTCTTCAGGATACCTGACACATTCATTCATAGAAACAAGGAACAGTACAACAGCCGTAGTTCACATACAATAGATATGACATATCGGGGAATGTAGTAGAGACCACTAGTTCAGCACACACAAGGGAATAGCCTCCTGCAGCTCTACCATCACTTTCCACAGAATTGAATGCAGAAGCAAATAAAGCATGCACTTCATGCCAAAGACTAAATAAGCACTTTCACAGGACTGTGACCATTACAGTATCTGACCATTGTGAGACTGACAGCAGCTTAGAGGGATAAGCACAGTCCTGTGAAAGAAAATCACAACAAGGTTGTGAAATGAATTTGTCAATAAGAAACATGGCAATGCTCTATTTACAGGAGAAAGCCATGGACATCAAGCAAAAAATATGATTATATTAACATGGACAAGAGAAAAACAATGTTTTACAGCAGGCAAATGGGTCACCTCAGCTTAATTTTAAGAAGATATATGTAATGTTTACATTAAAGGAGTATAGAGGGTAAAATTCAGGCATGAGGAATATTACAATGACCCACAGTGTCGTAATCATACTCCTCACTCACAAGGATCGCAACCAAAAATAATGATCTGTAAATCAGCAATGAATGCAAAAGAAGAGGAGAGCATGAGGGTTGTAGGTTCAGTATACTGTCTAAGACTGGATCTATTCATCGCCAGCTCTGCAAACAGAATGCTGCCTACCTTCTATCCTCATGAGACACCTTACTGACCCCCACCTAGCGCATTGGCTATTGTAGCCCATGCTTCAGTGCTCTAACTCGCAAGTTAATAGCCCTGCAAGCCTACCAAGTAAAAAAAACACTCCTAAATGGAATAGAAAAAATGCAAGAAAGAACAGGTGCAAATCTGACTTGACAAATGGATTTAGTAAAAATAGAAACTGGAAGTCATGGAGGAATTGTGGAAGATGTGAAATTTAAGAGATGAACGAACAGCATAAAAAGTACACAAATACCCTGTTGACATATTTTTCTAATGGATGGAATGAGGGAGTGATGGAAAGAAAGTATGATAATAACAAGTTCCATGCATCAACCTCAGCCAGAAAATACCTCCTTCCTCGTCTTCGTCATTATCCGATACCTCGTCCCCCTGTTTCTTAGCGCTGGGTCCTGAGCAGAGCAGGAGACCGAGCCGAACAAACAGAAACAAACAAGAGAATTCAAGAGAAAACAGGTCTAGAGCGTAAAGAATAAGAGCTCTTACCCTGGGGTTAGAGGACAGCTTTTAGAAAGAGGGGCAACTTTACACAGAAAAGTCAGCCTTTACAGGATGGAGCTACATTTTATGGGGAGGTGTTTATCATATCAAGGAGTTATTGGAAAAATAACTAGATATCCTTTGGTTTAGTGAATTGTGTACAAAATGTGATATGTACTTACTCCTGTTGACACTAGGTGTGGTCTCTATAGTGTAGAATATCTTAGATGCGTAATACATGTAAGCTTCATTCACACAATGAAGCTGCTCACCCCTCTCGTCCTCCGTTGACATTTCCTGCCCAGCTCGGTCATGGTGCAGTGAGACAGTGGAGGTCATTTACTAAGGGCCCAATTCACGTTTTCCCGACGTGTTACCCGAATATTTCCGATTTGCCGGCATGCACACGACGAGAATCAGGGGGCATGGCCGAACGAAAACCCGACGGATTCGTAAAAAAAGCTCGCGCTTACCTTCACTCGGTCCGGCTTGGTGAAGATCAGTGCATTCCGGGGAACTTCAGCGCAGCAGCAACACCTGGTGGACGTCGGAGGAACTGCCCTAGTGAATCCCGGCCAGACCCCAATCCACCACAGAGAATGCGCCGCTGGATCGCGAATGGACCAGGTAAGTAAATTTGCCCCAGTGTGTGCTCTCCGCACCATGAACCGGTGCCATAAACCTCTATCATGGGCCCCCATATGTTTGTGTGAATGAGGCCTAATAAAGATAAAAATATTTAACTAGATGTTCATGGTTTCATAGTTTAAGGATGAAACTATTTTATGCACAAGATAATTTTTTTTATTATACAACTTTTAAAGTTACATACTGGAAAGAAATGGACATTTGATCGTTCTAGCAGACCCAGCAAGTACAAAATGACAGTGTTGTGTTTTATAGTTATTGTCATAGATAGAAACTGTAGAATAATAGTTGGGCAAGAGAGATGAGAGATGCCTACCCAATGTTGAACAGAAGAGTGGTCGCCAAAAAGTGTGGACTCACTTAACATGGCCAGTATGCATAATATATATTTGAACTAAAATCTGTTAAAAGAAATGTGATCTAAAAGGTATCATCTTAAAGAGTAAGTCTTCTGGAGATGTGTCACAATATCTAAGTAAAAGGATTGTTATTATAAGGTTGTTTTCAAACAGAATCAAACAGTCTCTCTGTATATTCGGTAACGCTAGCAATGTGCCAATATATTAGGATTACACATGCCAGATGCTTGGACACAACACCATTCAAGGAGAATGCTGGAATGGTAGAAACAGTAGTCAATAATGTGCATGGGATGGGGAGGTAAGTAATAGTCAACATGTAATCTGATGGTAGAGGTCCTTTAATTTGTTCTCTTGGGGGTACTTTTAGCATTGGACCCAGGAAATAGGGGATTAATCTATTGTAAGCACATTTATTAAACTAGGTAATTTTTTTCCTTTTTTTTGGAGTGAAGAGTGCCAAGAAAGCTCTATGTCTCCCATAGCAATGGCATATTATATATATGTGAAATATATGTACCTTGATGTATTATGAATTACATATGCATGTCCAACAAAATACCTGTATCAGTAACATGAAGACAGGCAAACAAAAAGACACAAAAGATAAACACACACTTACTCAACAGCTAAACTTTAGCCAATGAGTGTTAAAAACACCTGTGCTGGCCCTCAAACTATGTGAAGACCTTGTTTTTGAGAGGGGAAGGACTGGAATTCACTTAAAATGTTTCAGCAGAAATATCTAGAACATGTTGATGGCACAAATGGGCTAGAGCGACACAAGTTACTAAATTACTATTGAGAGCCATATACTTGACTAAAAGCTTGAAACAATGTTAAATGCTTTTTTTGCTTCCCCAATGTTTAATTTAGCTTTCCTTCCATACTCATATATTTGGGCATAGGTATATAGGCAAAGCTGTTAAATCTTATAGCGACTTCACTCTTTATGGCCACTGGTTAGACCCATCTACTTATAGAGCTGAATTATCAAGAAAAATATTGTGCTTGTTATGCAGTGAGATTACATCAGATAGAGGAGGGGGGGGGGGTATCAAGCAGACAGGTAGGGTGATGAGACAGTTAACAACCTGTGAATCTGCATCACAGAGGGACTCTGGGAATTGCCCTAGTAGCCCTTCGGGCTCATTAGAGACAAATCTATGTACAAATCTATGTAAGGTGTCATTTTTTCTGGATGAGCTGGCATTTTCATTTATATCAATTAACAGGTTTATTTTTATTTATATTAAATTGAAACATTTTTTCTACTATTATTTCAGGCCCATACTTTTATCCGAGTGGGTCGGATCGCTCATATAATATACAGTAGTATTGTAGTATATTGTGTACATGCCGGTGATCTATAACAGTGTGCCTCAGGCACACTCTTACATATCTTACTTACTGGCAGACCTAGGAGTCTCTAAGAGACTATAGTTTGCCATGGCAACTGATCAACACCCTCCAATGATGTCACGGGGGGCACGACTGGCAATTTGGTGCTGCTTTCAGGTTCGACAGAAGCACTTAAAGCAGTGGTTCTCAACCTGTGGGTCGGGACCCCAGCGGGGGTCGAACGACCAAAACCGGGGGTCGCCTAAAGCCATCGGAGCCGCAATTTTAATGTGTTTTTACTGCGAGTTGCATGGTTTGGGGTCACCACAGCATGAGGAACTGTATTGTGGGGGTCACAGCATTAGAGAGGTTGAGAACCACTGACTTAAAGGGTGCCTTTCAGCAGAAATTGGCCTAATAAACTACTACTAGTATGTTGTCAGCCAGATTAACACCTACTGTGTTTCTTTCATGGCCCAGCATGTTGGTATAATCTAGAAAATTAACTCTGAAGTGAGATGTAAAATAGTTGTAGGAAGTAAAAGACGCAAAGAGTTCTGCACTTATGTCAGTCTCTCGTCTCAGAGTGCCTCCTTTACTGTAATTGATGGCCCTGTGTCCAGAGACATAATAAACGTCTCTACAAAAGTCTAAAAGGGATTATGTCAATCACAGCAGAGAAATTGTTCTGTGGTGGGGAGATCTTGACTTCATTGCTGAGCTTGCCTCCTCCATGACTTTATACAACCTGAGTGAAGTTGGCCCCCCCACCTTGTTCAAATCAAACAAAATTGGTGTCAAACGTTTGTGCTACGTTTGTGCTGGTTTGTGCAGCAGAAATTTTTGTTTGTGCTGCCATAGTTTTCGAGATTTTAATGAAAGTTTCCAGAGGTCATTAGAGGTCAACCAGCCCCCCCACATTGCCCAAATCAAACAAAACTGGTGCTGAACAATTCTGCTACGTTTGTGCTGGTTTGTGCTGCGCAAATTTTTGTTTGTGCTGCTTTTGTTTTGAATATATGAACAAAAATTTAAAGTTCAAAAGGTCAAGCAGCCCCCCCACATTAACCGAATCAAACAAAACTGGTGTCAAATGTTAGTGCTACGTTTGTGCTGGTTTGTGCAGCAAAAATTTTTGTTTGTGCCGCTATCATTTTTAATATATTCATACTTTTTTGCAGAGGTCATCAGAGTTCATTTCTTCCAAAGTATAATGTGTTTGCCAGCTCCCCCTGGTGATCAAACCAGGGAAGTGTCATTAGGTTTGTTTTTTACCAGTTCATCCAAGGCACCTCAAATACCTGAACATACCTTAAAAATTATAGCGGCACAAACAAAAATTTTTGCTGCACAAACCAGCACAAACGTAGCACTAACATTTGACACCAGTTTTGTTTGATTCGGTTAATGTGGGGGGGCTGCTTGACCTTTTGAACTTTAAATTTTTGTTCATATATTCAAAACAAAAGCAGCACAAACAAAAATTTGCGCAGCACAAACCAGCACAAACGTAGCAGAATTGTTCAGCACCAGTTTTGTTTGATTTGGGCAATGTGGGGGGGCTGGTTGACCTCTGATGACCTCTGGAAACTTTCATTAAAATCTTAAAAACGATAGCGGCACAAACGAAAATTTCTGCTGCACAAACCAGCACAAACGTAGCACAAACGTTTGACACCAATTTTGTTTGATTTGAACAAGGTGGGGGGGCCAACTTCACTCAGGTCTTTATACAACCATTTACATCTCACTTCAGTTTATTTAATTTTCTACTTAGGTTAGAATATCACATCTTTATCAACTGTGGTCCGTTATAGAAATATTCCGATATTTAATCTAGGTATAATGTTCTCCCTGTAATAAGACTGCTTAATATTGCTGTTTTGCTTTTAATTTTGTAATGTTTTTATACTTACCTGCACGTCACTTTTGTTATTTACTGTTGCCTTGACGCCGCCGGCTGACTGTGGCGCATATATTGTGCGCAGTCGCCGACGGATGACATCAACGGCTTGAGAAAGCGCGTCTTAGTGCGAAGCGGGCCGTCGCCTGGCCCCGCTCTTCTCTGTACTGCACCTCGTTCTAATAAAGATAGTTCGTCACGTTGGTTAGTGCCACCTTGCTTTTTCTTTGGAATAGAATTATTTAATTTTCTGGATGATGCTACCATGCTGTGCAATGAAAAAAAATTATCTAGAAGCTGCCTGATAACATACTTGTAACGGTTAGATAGCTCAGTTTCGGCTAACAGGCTCCTTTTAACAGGTTAACTTCTGTGAGTTACAGGGAGTGTGTAATACTGTTACTGAATATATTGGCCCACATTTATTAAAGTGTTTGCACCAGTTTTCTGTCCGACTTTGCACTGGAAAGAAACATGAAAACTGATGGCACATGTATTTATAATGTGTCCGCGCCAGTTTTGCATGGCGGCTACACTGTGAGACAAGACAGGAAAAATGTGCAATAAAAGGGGGCGTGCCACTGCTTAGTCAGACCGTGCCCCACAATTCTGTCCGAAGTGCGCCACATTTCTGTCTGCAACAAAATTCTGCAGCATGAACAGAGTGCACCATATAAAGTTGGTGCACTCTGTCGGGGCAGTGCAGGGGGCACTACAATTCATGAATATGGTGCCCCCTGCACACTACACAGGCAAACTGCACATAGTGCAGCTTGCACTGTTTTTGATAAATGTGGGCCATTGAGTTTTGATCATCTGAGGTTTTAAAGACATTCTAAGGATCAGACTTTTTTATATGCTGAAAAACAGAAAACAATAAAAACAAATATAAATTTGAACAGAGTGGACTTGTCTTTTTTTCTGTATGTATTATGTGTGGCCTGTTTTTCCACCTATATTCTTTTCACTCCCCCAAACCCACACCAAAAAAGCGTATTCTTCTCCACTCTAAAGCTGGATTGTCTTGCAAATTATCTCTCAACTGGATAATAATTGCAGACTATTGTAATACAATTGTAAGGAAACTCAACCAGTTTCCAAAATAAGTGGAGAAGAGAGTAGTAGAAAAATTAGATAAAATGATTACCTCCAGGAACATACAAGAAAAAAAAGCATTTTTACATGCTTGTATTAAAAACAGGAAGAGGGATGATGAAATATTTAGCTTTGTTATTTATGTATTTATTTAGTTGAATATCCTTACGGTGTTGAAATGTATATGTCTAGTATTAGGATAAAGTGAGATATTTTTATATTTAGAGAAATTTATTATTGGAAGTGAAGTATGCTCACAATGTAGATACACTACAGGCAGTCCCCGGGTTACATACAAGATAGGGTCTGTAGGTTTGTTCTTAAGTTGAATTTGTATGTAAGTCAAAACTGTATATTTTATAATGGTAGATCCTGACAAAAAATTTTTTTTGCCCCAGTGACAATTGAAGTTTCAAAATTTTTTGCTCCAATTGAACCAAGGATTATTAATAAAGCTTCATTACAGACACTTTACAGCTGATCATTGCAGTCTGGGACTATAATAAAGCATCCACATAGCTTCACCAGAGGTCACAGTGGGCCGAGGGGTCCGTCTTTAACTATGGGTCGTCTGTAAGTCGGGTGTCCTTAAGTAGGGGACCGCCTGTATTTAAACATATTGGCATTAGATAGGAATGAAATAATACATCAATGTCTTTAGGGTACTGATAGTGAACCTGCATACAAATGTTTGTCTCTTGAACTGACATAGTATTTATTCTTCTTGTTCATGTTTAACTTTTCTAATATATGTTGTACATTGGAAATCTGCATGGAAAGCAGCTATGCCCCTAGTAACAGTATACATATCAGTAAAACACGTGATCTTCATCCAATGTTTTAGAAATAGATCAACAATAATTTAAAATTTGTACTTTCATCTAGATTTCTATATTTCATATTGCACTGTTAAATATAGTCTCAGTGGCTTTTACATGACCAGATAAAATATGTATCAGAAATGGGCTACAGATACACAGCAGTATAAGTCAGTGGATATGGCTATCAATACAGGTATATTTTTAAATTGTCAGTGTTACATTTGTTTTTCAGTGAGGTCTTTTTGGTGTTGCCTGCTCCTCCTGGGAAATTGTCCCATTGAGACTACACAAGGAAAAGGAATGGAATGCTAATCACATGCAGATGTTATGAAAGCTTTAATATGAATATATTAGTATTTTGCTGCCACAAAATACATTCTTTGAGGCTATGCCATTTAACAATGATATCTCATTTTCACCTGGAAAACAAAAGTCTCAACTTTTGGGGAAAAAAATCAGCTATAGATATTAGTTTTTTTGTCATGATCTAGGCAGCATCTATGCACTACAATTTTTATTCTTCTTAACTTTTCAACAAATGTAGGATACATCAGTGGTATGGGCATGTAATAATAGAAAGCTGAATGTAGAATTAGTATAAATGCTTGGTACAAACATTGTGCACCAATGCAGCTTCACTATAGACCATACTATAGAAAAATCTTAAATTGTTATTTGCTGTGTAATGAGTGGAGGCAATGATGGTGTTTCCTATATGGGTCTTATCTTCTATCGTAATCCCGTCTGCAATATAAATGAAGTGACAGCAGCATAGAAGAATAAATTACTTGTGTCTCCATTTTCTTAAAAAATATGTTCCAAAATAAAAATGTGGATATTTTCAGGTTAACATATGATGTTGTCACAATAGTTTCAAGGTCCTGCAGAAAACCTAGCAGACTTACCAATACTACACACATGCTGTTACATTTTTACCATGTATCATTAGGTTTCTTCTTCTATTCCTTGTTTATCAGCTATTCTGTGGGCGGTTGCTGGGTGTTATAACCTACCAATCTGATATCGATGAACTATTCCAATGATAGTAAAACCTTTCAATTAGTATCTACTGAGCATTTACATAAATGTTGACCTCTGTAAATTGCATTTTTGATGGGTTCTTTTATCTGGCCACATTTTACGCCCCTATGAATTTCTTCCAATAATTACTTTATTAATCAATATTCCTTTACAGCCCTCTCTCTATATATTATTGGATTTAACATGGTATATAATTAAATGAACAACTAAGCCACACTAAGCTATATCTTACCATAGTTTTTTGCTGATCTTTGAGACCAAACAAACAAGACACACACAAAATTAGATACTGGACTGACTAAACAAAAACAAGACATATTGAGAAATTCTATCCACGGATATCTACATAAGTCAAACCATTTCTCTACATATATGTGTCTGCTGCTTATGATGATATGGCAAGGAGGGGGTAATTACATATATTGAAATGTGCAAACATTGAAATGTGCTGTAGATAATAGAAATCAATGAGATGTAACATTTGTTAGATGTTAAACCGCCTAGTATAAGGGTACAATGAATGCTTGAGTGTAGGTCACATTTTAATATTTGTAGAACATGGCAACTGGCGTGTAAAAAAAAGTGGAAAGCAAGCTTATCATCTAATAATTAAAATAACAATTGTCAGTAACACTAGGAATATACTAATCCTAACTCAATCAATTATTTATGTTATGTGAAAAGCCATTTTTCTTACATAAATCAATGAAATCGTAAATTTCAATAGTATAGGTTGTAATGCATCGTAGCAGATACTGCAACCGCTTGCCACGCTTAATGCATGTATGTATACATGGCATAGCAACTGCAATATAAGGAATGAGCCCATAGGCCAATTCTGGATACATCTTTCATAAATTTAAGATAAAATATTTTAACATGAAAAAATCGGTAGTAGATATTTAGGGCCAGATGTATCACAGTTGTGGTGCACTAATCTTTGCGCCTAAACTGGTGCAAAATTACTGCAACAAAATGAAAAGTCGCTAAAACAAGAAAAAAAAACAAGTGATACATCTGGCCCTCAATCTGCTTTTTCTTTTTGCTTTTAGAGTAGTGACAAATGAAAAGTTGCGAGGATGGGCACACCTTTTATCTAGCCAATGTGACTACTTACGTCAAATAAAGTCAAATAAGCCAACATGGTTTTGTGTGTATCCATGACTGGGTGATTTGGCAGACTTAGGATTTTGCATTCTAAAAATTTTAATCTATTACTGACTTTTACCGCGATTGTTTCATGTTCCCACAGTTCATTAAAATGTTAGTACAAATTCCTGTGTTTTTTGTCTTCTGAAAAGGCTTATGTCTTTCTTTTTAATTGAGTTGCCTCCTTTGCTTCTATGATCATCAAAAGAACAGTTCGAACAGCTCTTTCAAATAGGCTAATATTGTACCCCTCTTGTTTTAGACCAATTTTTTTCTGGATTTCACTAGGTTTTTTTGGTGGGTGTTTGTTCTTGCCACACACCTTGGGATTACATACCTCCTTTCCTACATATTTTCTTGTTGGGTTTTCGGACACACTCCTTGGAAATTCGTTTTACTGTAAAATGAATAAAAGACTCCAAAATAACAGGAGGTTCCACCCTTGGGGAGGGGGGTCATGCAAGCCAAAATGGCTGTGCTCACCCTCAAACCTCTGAGAGGAAGGAGTAGACCTTTTATGTACCAGGTGACCCTAGTGAAGTCCCTGCCCCATGCAGCCTCCTCCCATATCATGAAGGGAAATTAACTGATGGAACTTGGTAAGGTGGACAAGAAGGCAGCAGATGTAACACTGAGCAGCTCTGTTTCACATAATGTGAGAGATGCTAAGTGGTAATCTGAGGGACATAATATAAGTCCATCTTACATTCCCCATAATCATTAAGAAGATACATTGTTTAACACCACAGAAACTAAAATTGTCCCCACCAAGGGTTTTAAGGAATCAAAAGGAGAATTGATTATCAATGGGAAAATGTAAGTTACAGCTGAAACACCATTTTCAGAACTAAAAACAGGGCACCATATTGGTTTTAGGAAAAAGTGAAGCAGGACTCAGTATAGGTGAGGAATGTGAGCAGAGTCTAGGTGATCAGAAAATGGAAACAAACAAAAGGAAAGCAGGAGAATGATCAAAGATAATGGGCTTGCAAAAGAGAAGAAGAAAGTTGGGGGTGAGTGGGTAGAAAACTGGGCAGCCGAGCAGAGAAAGGTTATGTAGATTTATTAAAGGAAGAACTAATGTAAATAGCCACAAGCAAAATGCAAGCTCTAGTACAGATTATGACATGGGGATGAGAAATATGAGAAAAAGTACAGAAAGGTTTACTTTAACATTCATGAACAGAATAAATGAAGGAAAAATGAATACTTAACTGAAAGGTAAGAGATAGTAAAGGTAAATCAAAAAGCTAAAACTAATGATTTATATGACTAGTAATGAATAACAGAAGTGGAAAATTGTGTTAGACAAAGCAGGGGGTTAAACAAGAGGTGAAGTTGGCTCAAGGCAATACAAAAAAGGAAAATGAAAGTCAAGATGAAGGTTAATAAATATGATAAAAATAGTATAAAAACACATCATTAAATGCTCATTTATTGTGAAAATGCAAATTAACATGAAAGGGAAGGGGGTATAGAGAATGCAATACCTGTGTGAAACAGTTGAACATGATATAATATTAGTATTAAAATATATTAAGACAATGAAATAGTAAAGGGCAAAATATATAAATAAAACGATTAATTAATGGAGGACTCTAGCATGAAATGAGTGAAAAACACAACACGAACATCAATCATATTTTTCAGCCTGTATATCTTTCTACAGGCTCTTAAAGAAAATCAATTTGTGAAATCAGGTTCTAGCTCACCCTGGTACCCTCCATTTTTGGCCTAAAGACCAAGTGGAAAGGAGGGGAAGTTTTTACTTTTTACTAAAGTGGTAGTTGGTCTCCACTGCCAACAGGGATGAAGTTTTTTTTGTGAGTGAGAAGACATTTAACCATGTCATTCTTGAAGGTTACTGCTTCACATGCGATAGGCAATCGACAGATGAATGGAGACATGAAGTGTTATACTCTTTATCTTATTAACTTGAGGTCCCCTTTGAACAATTTACACAATAAAATAGGTGTAATTGTTAAGAATTAAAGGTAAAAGGGATTGTCATTGTAGAAAAAGAAAAGAGACTTAAATCAGTAAGTCATTTCAAAAATATAAACGGGCAGATTTTGGAATATAAATAAAAAAAACATGAACAGGCAAACATAATGAAAGGAGAGATAGAACAAAACAAAATTTGCAGCCATATAATGGAGCAGTCATATCCAATATGGAAATTAAAGCTGTAAGTATTTTTGAAAAATCTTGGCAGGCAGAGAAACAAATAATAATAATATAAACTATGGTGATATGAGTGAGGAACACAGTTCATACCCACAGTTTGAAGAGGAAGTATCACATATCACATTATATTTACATTTATATTTTGTTTCATTGACTGAAATGAACTGTAACCAAACTACAACTTCTGTCTTTTATTATCCTAATGAATATACACTTCCTTTTCAGGAGGAAATAACCATAAGCCAGACGCTGGGGTAATTGTGAATTGACCTGAATGGGAATTCTCCATTTTACTAGCTAGAACAAAATGATCAACATTAAAAGTGATACTTCCTCTAAAAACTGATGTAAAAACAAACAAGCATGTAAGATAAAAGTAAATAATGCGATAGTAAGAATTTCATTTGTGTGCATTTGTGTAATTGAAACAAGCCAAATGGATGATCAGTAAAGAAGGAAATGGACAAGACCTGATATAGAAGAAAACAAAATAGAAAATGTTATAAGAACGAAAATACAGCATGAGACTTTGGCATAAGACTATCATATAATATCTTGTGAAAGTACATACATTTATTTAATCTGTGGCAATATCCACTAAACTATCAATTAACAAATCGCAACACTGAAACAATGAAAACAACTAGAAAAAATGCTGAGCTGTATAAATAAAGAATCATCTAATCAAAAATTTTGATAAGAAATAACATAGATGACAAAATGTGAATTTATCTTAGTAAAGTGAACTATAATTGTGTTAACAAATAGATGGCAAAGCTAAAAAAAAGGAGTTTATAGGTAAATTTGTGTAAAAACCACAAAGGACATCTGCACGCACCTCCAAGAACCAAGAGGAGCGTGCAGACAGAATTATGTCAATAAATAAAGGGATGAGGCTTCCAAATTGTGTCCATCTTGATTGGAAACTCGATTTAATGTGATAGTGGAGGTTAGAAAAACATGGGCATATATCAGAGCACCACCACTGCAAAGAGTGTGTTGTCCAGAGATGATAATAGTCAAAGCTTTTTATTAATAATAGGAATATGCATTTCAACGCAGAAGTGGCATCTTTGTCAGGCCAAAAATACAGCAGTACTGAGCAAAGTTCATCCACTGATGCTGTATTTTTGGCCTGAAGAAGACCCTGCTTCTACGTTGAAACATGTATCCCTATTATCAATAAAAAAGCTTAGATTATTATCCTCTCTGGACAAAGCACTCTTTGTTCTAATAGCACAATGATACATGCTGTGATGCAACCAGGACCTTCTGAACTAATTATACCAACACATGAGCCCCAAGGAACCCCTTTTTCTTCCCCCTTCAATTTTTACTCCCTCTCTCATCCTAATTTAATGTTATTAGCACTGTTGACTGTTGTTATGCTGTAGTGCAATGACATATAGATTCAGTAAAAACGGTTAGTACCAGAGTAATAGAAATATCCCTCTACTACGTAATTAAAGGACACCTACCACCAGCATCAATGATTGTAAACCTAACATAGTGGTGTGCGACCCCTATGACATATCGGCTCTTATTATAGCTTCTTTTGCCCTTGTTTTTACATAAAAAGTCTTTTACAATTATGCAAACGAGCTGTTAATGGAGCCAGGAGCCTCTTAAACTAATTTGCATAATTTTAAAAACCTTTTTATGTAAAAATAAGGGTAAAAAAACTAGAAGAAGATAAGATCCTGACAAAGGGGGCACACACATGCAAGGAAGTGTGCTTGGTATACAATACTGGATCCTATTGGTAGATGTCCTTTAATAATGAAAATTGTACAATAGACTGGGCGCCTAAAAAGGCAATTCCTCCTAATACCTGATAACTGGACCATTAGTTTTGCAGCCTGTTAACTTTGTTATAATATTCCCATACACTCTCATAGTGGCCTCCAGTAATAACTTGTAATCTGAAAATCCTCATCAGGCCAAACAATTGAATTCCCAGGTAATTACAAGAGATTAAAGCGGAGAATGGACATATTTTAGCCATATTTTACCAGGGTTTTCCTGTTTGTAATGGAGAATGTGTGTGCCACAGAAAGGATATATAAACTGGTACTTCAGACAATGCCTCTTATTAGGGTTGTAAGAAAAAATACAGAAAGTTTTGGAAATCAAGAAAAGGAAGATAACATGCAAAGTGATGAAGCAGAAATGAAAATTGGTCCTGGTAACAAATTATGAGGATTGCAAAGTGATTTACCTCAGCAGAAATTAGTAGCCAAATTAGAGAAAATTAGTTATGTCTTGACTGTTGTTTCCCAAATACATACAATAAGTAGTCCTGTAATATATCATCCGCCAAATTTAAAGGGGTTTTAATTTTTTTTTTTTGCTGTGCCAACCACATCTGATCAGCTGTGGCTTCTTCACAGTCAACCAAGCACAGCATACAGTGTATAGTGGCTGTGGCTAGTGGAAATTTAACACCATTCACTTGTATAGAAAACATGTGACCTATTGTCTTGGAGAAGAAATGGTATTCATTGCAGCCCTGCTACTTCTTCCAACAGCTTTTCAGTCTGGGCGGCCGATCGTCATGATTCCTAAAGTGTTGAACTTTGCTATGGAGAGGTGATCAGAAATAATGCCTTGGAATAATCCTTTAACCACTTTCTGCCGAGGACCTTTTTGCTAGCACCGATCGCGGGTGTTTGCTGCAATATGCCGGCTCTGGAGAGGGCTCAGCCTGTGACACCTCTCCATGGACCTGCACCCGACGTGTGACATTCTATTAGGTCACATGTTGGGAAGGGGTTAATGGGGTTTTCCTACAAAGCAAGTTAGGCCCTATCCACAGGATAGAGATCCACTGTACCCCATAACTAACCTTGTCAGCTCCCGAAATAACCTGAGCAGTCAGTTGCGTATGCTCTATGGAGCTGATGGGGATTGCTGTGCCCCATACTCAGCAATCTCTGTCAGAGATTAATAGGACAGCCTGCGCATGTGCAAACGGCTGCTTCAGTCATTTCGGGGAGCTAACGGGGGTGCGACGGACTCCTGTTGTCGTAATCTGTAGGGATCCCACCACTGAGACTCTCACCGATCAGCAAGTTAGGCCCTGTACATAGGGACTAGCTTGCTTTGTGGGAAAACCCCTTTAAAGCCAACATGTTATCATGAAAATGCAGTGTAATCTGCAGGCATCATGGAGCTGCGCAGATTGCAAAATAGGTCCCTTAGAAAAGAATCAGCGCTGCCTATATTTTCTACACCAAGATCTCTGCTGAGACATAAGGGAGTTGTCCGAGGAGAGATTTCATTTAATAAAATAAAGGTAACATTTAAATGGATATTCTCAGCATGGGTATTTATAACATATCCTCGGGATAGTCATAGATACATGAGAGATGAGGGTTCCACCTGTGGGACCTGTCTCTATGTCTGTTGGGATGAATGGAGAGGATGCCACGTATGTGTGGCTAGTCTCCATTCAAGTCTCTCTCATAGCCCAGCTGGGAGATAAGTGTGAGTCCTGTGGATACGTCATAAATATCTGGGCTGGGAAAACCTTTTTCTCCCTACTCAATCTTCTCAGCTCTGCCTGGTCTATACTGATTAAACTGCATTTTCTGGTGACAGGCTCCCTACCACTAGGGTCAAGATTTGCAAACCAAGAACACTTGGCTCGGAGGGCACATTGCATTTAAGTGTTCTTGGTTTACAATCGATGATCCTGGAGATGGATTTCCTTTAAAGAAGTTAAAACATATCAAAATCATGATAGATATTTTTCCATTTTTTATATAACCCTAATATTAAATGGCACAGCAACCCTTTAAATGAGAGAATACAGAGGTAAATCTGAATGCATGTGGATGCTAAACATAGACTGGTGGCAATCCTATCAAGGTGCTAGAAGGTAGGATGACATGCTGATGACTGACAGGAACTATTGTGATAATGAGCTGTTAAGACATGATGAAATGTAAAGGCTTAACAGAATGACTAAGAAGGTTGGAGGAGGTTGGGAGGTTGATGATATACCTTGGGGCCACATTGGGTACAGTAACTAATAGGGTCTAATATGCAAATTTACTAGTGAGGAGTTGGAATCAGGAAAATGTAATTAAAATATAAGAACCAAGAGCAAACACAACAAAGCTGAATGACAGGGTTAATAATCTATTCACACTAGTATCAAGGATTCTGTAAATTAAGCAACAATGTCGAATTTAAAGGATAATAATGAAGTCAGATTTTTTTTATTTTTTTATTTAGCGGTTAGAATATGGTAGCAAACTATGCTATTAATAGCACTATAAAACAAAGAGAAATCTGCTAGTGTGAAAAGAGACTATCATGTTAACATAAAGAACAAATATCCAAAAAATTATTGGAGAATGGAAAATTGGCACTGATGAGATGGAGATCTACAGATGAACGAGAGCTACAAAAGTTAAGAGTTGGATTGGAGCTGGAAAAGTTGAATAATGGATTGTAATGAAAAACATGGAGGAAGAAGACGGGAAAAGACCCTCTCCCTATAACAGGGCGCAGGTTAAAAATTATGAGGACAAATCCAATCTGAGGAGGAATTTAAAAAATTCTGACTGAATGATGGGAGAAGAGACAGTGCTGAAGGCATGACTAGCAGACAGCACTCACTGTTGCTGACACACAGCATGCAGCAGGCACACACCCCTCTCCATGCTGTGGACATAACACTAGAGGGACAACACGCAAACCAGTTTGAATCCCTGGTTGGGTGAGGAGATCTTACCGTATCCCTCATTACTCACCATCCTCTGTAGGAACATAGATGTTAAGATACAGGCAATCCTCGCTTTGTTCTTGAAGGTATCCAGTCACAGTATCCAGATTTGAGGTGAACCAAACAGGCATCATGATGTCTGGTACTGCATTCTGTATATTCTGTGGGCACACAGGTGAGAAATGTGTGGCATTTCGTATTCCAGACCAAGAAGGTGGAGGTTCTGGTGGGAGGAAACGTTTCTCTCCCACAGGTGGTGCAGCATAAGGCACCCCTAAGTATTGATCCACAGGGCCCAATATATCGTTTGGCAATGACACTCTCATGCCACGCAGCTTGCCGTAATGTGTGTTCACAGTCTGCGAATATACCTGTGCATGAGAAGAGAGTATACGAGCAGTCACACTTAGAACCCAAAGGGCCAGACTCAGCTTCCCAGGGGCCACACCAAGCCCAACCACATGCATGGTATGAACAGTACAGTCCTAGCATCCAGAATGTAAGCACCACAGAGGTAAGGGGGTTACAGAAATTCAAGAACCCCCAAACAGGACATGTCCGTCACATCCTGTGTCCCAAAATCTAAGGCCGCGGCAGACAAGCAGCAAGACAGGTGGCCGAACCAGCATCCACAGGGCCTAAAGAGAAAAGAGTTATTGTCAGTAAGGCATAAGCAAACACAGAACTGTCAAGAGTCGTACTACACCAAAACTCTATTGAATGTTCACTACTGAAGATGTTTATAGACATAAAATGCTTCACAAACTCTGCATTTGAACATGTTATCTGTTGTATTCTATGTCTAGGTATCTTAATGCACCTTTAGCTCATCAAATCCGTTAAGGATAAATTGAAGAAAAGTAAGTACCAGAGATCTGATAATATAAAAATGGACTTTACTAGATATTACGTACATTAGCTATGTATATCATTCCTTGTTCATTACATAATTATGCTGGCCACTAAACCAAAATGTTGCATATTGGAAAAAAAAAGATAATAGCAAATAATAAACAATAATAGACAGGAGTTAGATTCAGGTGTCAGGTATCACAGTCAGATGTCTTAGTGATAGGTCAGAGTCAGGGATTAGTGTCAGGGTCCCATTATCAACTGTACTGTCATTATTATTATAATGATGTTTGTCCGAGATATGTCATCAAAGCAGTTAAGTAAACAAACCTAAAAGGGAGAACTTGGGTGGTGTTGCTGGAAGTGGCAAACAGTAACAAACAGTTAACCAACTTTTTAAACACCAAGGAAAACCTCTGCAAAAGACCTTTCTGGGACAGTAACACTTGGATTTTCTTTAGCGGTCCATTATTTTGTAATTTAATAGTCTAGAACTCATGCCAAACCCAAAGAGAAAGTCAAAGAAGCAGATGTGATAAAATAATCTATAAAAAAATCTATATTCTCTCTCACCCCCTCTCTTTATCTAATCTCAAATGAGACAAATCCAGGCCTGTCACACTGAAACTGCACCTAGAACAAGATGAGCTGCACAGCCTGACATGTAGTTTTGGGAAATATTTTTAGTAGAACTTGCATTTAACTGATTTAAATTCCTGCTCTTTCTATGCTTATTAAGCAGGATGACAATCACTCAGTAGGAACACACACTGGCCACCTAATTCTAACAAAGATGCAAATAAATAAATAAATAGTTATACAGAAACCTTTCTAACAAAACTATAAGATGCATGCGGTCAGATTGCTTGTTCAATGTGATTGGTTTGCCTGAATTGTTAAAGTTCTCACGGTAGCAACAATAAATCCACCATCAACATCAAGAATGATAAAGCAGGGGCACTTACTCATAGATCCAGGCATTGTGACTGTGATAATTTTCTTATATTTATCAATGGCATCCTTCCTTCTAAAATCAGCTTTTAAATTATGCTAATGAGAATGAAGGGCTCTGGAAGATTTCCACAGTCACTGTGCCTGGATCTATGAGTGCCTGGTTTATCATGCCTGATGTTGATGGTAGATTTCCATGAAAGGGATTTTCCAGAATTTTTATATTGGGTGACCGATCCTTAGAATGGATCATGAAAATCTACTGACAATCCACTCAATCAACTGAATGTATTATTGGAAATACTAAAGGAAATATGGAATCAATTTAATTACTAAATCTTCTGGACAGATGACGACAAGATCCAGAATTTTTTACTGCTAGTTTATCCAAACGGTCATTTTCAGTATGTACAACTGATCTTACTTCATAGTATGATATAATCTGAAAATTATGATCCTTTTTTAGATTTTAACATCTAAAACTAATACTACTACACTAAAACTACTAGTCTCTACATCATTGATCACTTCTAACATCTATTTAATAAAAATATGCTTTGCTTATAACATCCAATATCCAAGAAGGATTCTGGAGGAAGGGTGTTACCGGATCATGTCTCCCCCTCCCTCCTCGCTTTTCCATAACAGCTTGTAAAGCCACAGCATGGCAGGACTCTTGTATTGCCCCTCAGAGCCCTTCAGTCAATGTACCTGATATTGTAAGTAAGTGCCATGGTTGTTCATTCTTGATTTTAACGGTAAGTTGTGCTTTATGATTTTAGAACATGCAGTATATGAACAAAGAGTACACAAAAACAAGTGCATCCCATGAAATTTGTAAAAGCAGTTATTTATAGTACGGCAGAGAGGAGACACAGGATGCATTAAACACTAAAAGTAAGTGCAAAACCATCTAAAAAGTTATTCAACCTTTTGTTATACTTAAACTAAAATGTTGCTGTCCACATATGACCTAACTACAAGGAGCCAAAGCACAGTGCATTCAGCTGAAGAGAATGGCCACAATAACTAGCAAATAAATTGAACAAAAACACAGCTATATTGTGGAAGATTTGATAGACAGCATCCAATTTCATTAATTTTCAATTGCACCTTATTTGAAGCAAAGTGTTATCACACAACCAGGTCACAAAGTCTCAGCAGATTTATGAGGGCAGTGTCTAGCTACCTTGACAAAGGTATTCACTTTTGAGCTACAAGATTTAGGGACAAATTTTGAAGTATTTTTCATCTAGTCCAAAACAACCCAATACCATGTATGAAGAACATATTAATCTTGAATGTATAAGATTTGTTGAACCATAGGGCAATTACTAACTTTGTTGACCTATATGACAACTGGCATCTTTTGAAGTGTCCAGGCAGCTTTTTATGGCATCCTGGAGCCTTTACAGCCTGATAAACCCTGACCTGAAGACCGGTCTGTTCAGACCCCAAAGGACATGTGGTCGCCCCCTCCCCCCCTGCATCAGGACTTGGAAACAAAGAACTGTTTAAATATTCCTGGACTCTCCCCCCTCATTAACACTTTATCCAATCCTGAATGACCCTGTGGAATAATTAATCAATGGGAAGTTCTGAAACCTGAACTAAACAGAGATCTTATAAAACAATATGAGATACAGGGAATAGTGTTCACGTTATGGGGGCTGCCTGACAAGCTGGGGGTGTTCCATATTTTCCCCCCACCAGGGAATCTTTCTGTTATTTTTCACACTTTTTATGTTATAACTGTTTTGCCTTGTTGTGTGTCATTTTACTTTGTAATTCTTTTGTTTTAACATCTTTTGGAAGCACTGAACAACTTTTTTTGTATTAAAGATTTCACTTTAATTGTGGTCCCTTATGCTCTGCAAACTCATAGCCTTGTAAAGTGTGGTTAGCTGTGTGACTGCTAAAGTGCTGAGTGTGCATGTCTAGTGATGTAACAAGGTGACTGCTTGAGAAGCAAGAGTGGATGTAGAGTGGGATACTTATTGCTCCCAGTATAAATGCAATAAGTGGTGGCAGCAGATCATTTCTGGAGTGCTGTATGAGGTGTGATTTATGCTCAATTTGTGCCCTGTACAGTTGCACCCCAGGTCACGTGACGATGCAGTGGCTCCCTCACCGTAAAACATCCTGCCATGCCATAAAGGTGCTGAAGGTGGTTTTCTTAAAATAGGGCTGACATTGTGGTCATTCACAGAGTGGGGCTGATTCTATTATAGCAACCACTGTAAGGCCTCTTTCACACTCGTGTTTTTCATGCACATGTTCTGCGCATGCTTTTGACGTGCAGAACTTGCTTTGCACTCTGACTAGAGATGAGCGAGCACTAAAATGCTCAGGTGCTCGTTATTCAAGACAAACTTTTCCAGATGCTAGAGTGCTCGTCTCGAATAACGAGCCCGTTGAAGTCAATGGGAGACCCGAGCATTTTTTTGCTTAAACAGAACAGTAAAAGAATAGTGCTTAATTAAATATTTCAGATGTTTCCTGATGTTTTGCTTGTTAGAACACATTGGAATAAGACTATTCTTCACTTTGCAGGTGTGTGCGCGTGTCTCCCGCTAAGTTCGGAGATGTGCACAAACATCTGGAATGTGAAGAATAGTGTTCATTCAATGTGTTCTGCACTTAAATGGTCCTGTATTCACTGTTTTTAATGTTTTAATTCTATTCTTCACTTTGCAGAGGTGCGCGCGTGTCTCCGAACCTATCGGAAGACGCGCGCACACCTGCAATGTGAAGAATAGAATTAAAACATTAAAAACAGTGAATACAGGACCATTTAAGTGCAGAACACATTGAAAGAACAATATTCTTCACATTCCAGATGTTCCGAACATCTCCTAACTTAGCGGGTGACACGCGCGCAGACCTGGAAAGTGAAGAATATTGTTATTTCAATGTGTTCTTACAAGGAAAACATCAGGAAACATCTGGAATATTTTATTAAACAGTAAAAACACTGTTCTTCACTTAATTTAATGCTAAATCGCGAGCAGGGGAAATACTCGTCCGAGTAACGAACCGGTCCGAGTATGCTAATACTCGACCGAGCAGTATACTTGGACGAGTATACTCGCTGATCTCTAACTCTGACCCATTGTAATCAATGAGTATTTTCAGACTTGCATTTTTTC